>NC_089747.1:46066273-46082387 GCF_040412425.1 Macrobrachium rosenbergii | reverse complement strand
AGGGATGGGTGGGCAGCCTTGAAGGGATGGGTCCGACTCCAGAGGCTGCTTCCTCGGAGGAAGGCAGGTATCCTGCCAGGTTGGGGAAGGGCCTGGAGAGGGCCCAAGAACTTCAAGGATGAGGCCCAAAGTCTCCAAGGATGGCTAGTCTCTATAAGGGCAGCCTTTGAAGGGAAGGGGTCTGACCCAGAGGCTGCTTCCTTGGAGGAAGGCAGGCATCCCACAGGCTGGGGAAGCAGGCCTGGAGAGGGCCCAAGAACTTCAAGGATGAGACCCAAAGTCCTCCAAGGCTGGCTGGTCTCTTGAGGGCAGCCTTGAAGGGAAGGGTCCGACCCAGAGGCTGCCCCCTCGGAGGAAGGCAGGGGTATCCCGCAGGCTGGGAAGAAGGCCTGAGAGGGCCCAAGAACTTCAAGGATGAGGCCCAAAGGCCTCCAAGACTGGCCAGGGCCTCTTAACCCTATCTGTGCAAGTTGGGTCTGGGCAGACCCATTCCTACGGGATTTTTTTCATTTTTAGATAATTTTATTTAATAATCGTTTTTAGTTGATTCTATGATTACCAAAATATGGAAATTCATTTTTTCAGCATGATAACATATAAATCTGTTATTCAGAAAGTTTATAGGTCTCGAAATGGCAAATATATTCCTTGCCATTTGTTATCGTCCCAATTTCCTCTCTTTATTTTCTTTTAAATATTCCCACTCGCTGGCAATAGAAGGAGTATTCGTGTTATGGAAGCAGTTGGCTGAAATCTTAGAATTCCTCTTTATATTCTCTTTTCGGCCATTGCTCACCCCTTTGATCAGTGTAGAGAAGAGACAAAAACACTTTTTGTTAAGACGCGTTTTTGCTTCTCACTTCGGTAATTGCATTTTATAGTGTCGTTTCAGTAGATCTCACTTTGATAAAGGGTTACATAAAAAAAGTTAGCGTGCTTTATACAGTATATATCAACTTTTAGAGTCACATTTGTTTAATTATACTGTCCCTTGGAATATGTTATTTTTTTTGCTGATACGTTGTTCCTTTCTTCATTCTAAATTACTGATCCCTTTTCCGTTACATGGATACGCTTTTTAATACTCTCCTTTGTCCAGACGTGCTGGAAATGTATTAGAGAAGTCAACCATTAATCTAGTAAAGGTTCCACCTTATTTTTAACATGATAATAATCGTCAATTGTTATTGTTCTCCTTACATAACAAATAAAATGCTAAGTCTGTTCCTTTCCATGGTACCATATGTGTGTGTATATGGTACCATGGAAAGGAACAGACTTAGCATTTTATTTGTTATGTAAGGAGAACAATAACAATTGACGATTATTATCATGTGTGTATAACTCAATCATTGAAAAATATGGGAACGATGAATATAATATAAAGATAAATATATATATATATATATATATATATATATATATATATATATATATATATATATATATATATATATATATATATATATATATATATATATATATATATATATATATATATATTTATATATATACTAAATAGGAACTCGTATCAATTGTTCTGGATATATAGTATGTATTAACTAACATACACAATTGTTCTGAGTGTTATCAGAATTATTTATTCAAATAGTAACTTTTTCTTGAATAAATACTCCATTAGATACCATCCAGTTTGAATGAGGTCCCTTTAGTAATATAATATATATATATATATATATATATATATATATATATATATATATATATATATATATATATATATATATATATACGTAAGTATATATATATATATATATATATATATATATATATATATATATATATATATATTATATATATATATATATATATATATATATATATATATATATATATATATATATATATATACATACATATATATATATAATTACACAATATGTTGTCATAGACAAATTCATCACAAGAAAATACGGTAAGATCGGCAAGAAAGGACTGTACAGACAAGTCATGTGAATAAGTTATCGCATGTGCACATTCTTTCTGAATTACACATATTTCTAAGGATTAAACTAGTCCTTCTAATTGCCTAAAAGTTTCTAAGATCTAATTTCATAATGGAAATATAGAAAGAAGACCTGTGAAAAGTTATACAGCCAGATACCAATGGATTCCAGAACACAATGTTAATCGAGTTACTAAATCAATGTGAAATTTTTTGCAGATAGAAATTTCTTTTATAAAAAGGGAATACTTTAGAGCGAAAAAAAAAATCAAATTCCATACACATTTTAAGTCCCATTCTCAACAGTCAAATGAAGGAATTCCGACTATTATTATCTACGTCCAGGAAATTCCAGCTTTCACGGCCGGTAAATGATTTCATCTAATTTCCGCGATGTTCCTTATTTTCCTGCAGGTACGAGAAAGAGTCTGAAGAAAACGAACGTCAAAAATTGAGAGGTGTCTAGTAATGCATGGCGAAAATAACACAGCTTATTTGACATCGGCTGGTTATACTTTCACAAAAATGTCATTCGTTAGGCCAGCTATTTCTTACTGTGTTATCGAAATTCTCTATTATTGCTCAAGTATTTTGACTGTGGACTTTTGATCGTTCAACTGTTCAATTTTGAATTTTCTTCCTTTTCATTTATCGTGTGAAAACGTGAATAGAACCTGGTCTATTTTTTGTTAAGAATTTGCATCTTATCAGCATTGAAAATATGAAGTCAGTAAATATAGTTGTTACAAAGGTGGCTTAACAGTATACCTAGAATTGTCCAGCTACGATAACACTGAGTATCTGCAGATTTAAATGACAGAGCAATTTTCTTTTTTGAGTACAGAAAACTTTAGAGGCTCATAAAAACCTGTGAAGCTAACTTTCCATTAGAAAATAAGGGAGACAGAAATGAAAAATGCCAGCTAAAACTAACAATATATAGGCAAAATTGTAAAGCATCTTGCAAAGGGAACGAGACAAGCTTAAAATTATAAGGAAATGGGTGGAAAACTTGCTAATCAATGACAGACAATACTGATCTTAGGATAAATATAATCTATTGCATTTGCTTCTTGTGAGTCATGTGTGTGTGTGTGTGAGTGAGTCATGAGGTGGAATATTCGCTTATGTAAACAAACACAAAAAAAAAAGGCACTTAGTTTCGAATAAAGGTTTATAAAGTACATTTTAGCGTACACATACACTTTTAATGAAAAAACCGTAAGATTAAAAATATATACAGATTCATGTGAGCTTTTTTCTATCTTTGTATACATATAATTAGTGTTTGCAGAGAGAGAGAGAGAGAGAGAGAGAGAGAGAGAGAGAGAGAGAGAGAGAGAGAGAGAGAGAGAGAGAGAGAGAGAGCAATATTTTCTAGTGTTATAATTATTTTAATGAGTTACTAAAAACTTGAACTTCTCCCTCACATTAATTAAGGTAGCATTAAAATCAACAGAGAACTGGCATCTATTAATCATATAAATAAAGCCGAATACCATATCACAATATCTCCACATTTTGCTTTTATACTGAAGGTGGTTGCAAAGCTTAGAATAAATGTTTTCTGTTCTTATGATGTTTAATCTAAGTGATAATTTCTGTCAAAATGATATGAAATGTTATAAGTTTAAACAACATAATTTTGAATAAGCGTTCTTGACAATACATTGTCTGTGGAAATGTAATCAGCTGCGGACACTGAAATGCTGTAAAGTTTAATTGGTTTTATGACGACGCACAAAGTTTCTTTCTTTAATTCATAATGCATAACGCGAATGACATTAGAACAGTTCGTTGCAAAATTGAATATTGCAATCCTTTAATGTCAGAAGATGCGACATAATGAATTTAGCTCCCATTTTAATAGCAGGCGCGAGGTGAGATTCTCTAATCATAATGCAATCTCTTAATTTCTGATTTCCCCCTGTTTTGATTGAGAGAGAGAGAGAGAGAGAGAGAGAGAGAGAGAGAGAGAGAGAAAGACAGGACCTCAAAGCCTTTGACAGAATTGCTTTTAAACTTGCGTGTCTCTCCACAAAAGACATGAACGCCTCAGTTCCAGGTGTCATTTTTCCTTCACTTTCAGTTGGTTTCCCCTGAGTGAACTGAAACGCCTCTTCCTCATTCTTTCACTCTCAGCCTTCATTTCAATCATGACTTTCATTCTCAAAGTAAGACTCCTTTTTAGACTGCACCTATTTCACTTCCATCCTTCTTTTCCTCTTAAAAAGGGGTCTGCTAGAGAATATATATATATGGGAAAAGGACGGAAAATTGCCGTTCCTAGATGTACTAATCAGAACAGATTATGCTTTCACAGTAGTAGGAAACCCACTTTCTTCGCTGTTTCTTACATTCATTTCCTTTGGCTACCATGATGTCTCCATAAAGATCATGGTAGGGTACAACCTTTCCGCAGGGGACTTAGAATATGCTCAAATGGATACCTAGATAAAGAATTCAACACAATCCGCCAACACCTAATGCAACTTCTCTATCCACACATTATCAGAAGGCTATTAACAAAATCGAATAAAATATCCAAAAGCTACAGGTCATCTCAGGTCTAATAATCCTTTTATTTTCCATTATCCTAATCCATCGAGAGCTCGCTCATTAACGTATAGTTAAAAAAAAAGGGGAAGAAGTCGGAGTTTACAAGATTCCGTGCAGCAATTGTAATGAGATTTATGCAGGGGAGACGGGTAGGTCCATCTCGCAAAGAATAACAGAGCACAAAGTTCAGTGCTATACGCTTCAGAGAGTTCAGGGATTTTCCTGCATATTAGGATAAAGGCCATACCATAAACGGAGGCAGGGCAGCTGGTTTTCAAAAGTAGTTGTCCGTACAAAAGGAAAATGCTAGAATCTGCTATCATCAATCAAACCAACAATATGAACCTGTCAGAAGGACATTGGGGAATCGGATGATATCGACGGGTTAATCCTCAGGCCTCTTCTTAAGAAGGTGTTTCAGAAAACACGACCACCAGACGCATAGCCAGACGGGAGCTAACGAAGCCAAAAATCACAAGGGAATGAATACCTTAATTTCCATCCTTCCTGGGTCAATGGCCACCTGCGTGCCAACGTAGACTTACTGCCACACCTACATATGTTTAGTATATATACCCTTGTATCTATCATCTATCCATATTTTACCAGCGAACAGGGGCAGAGAAGGAAGTTCTCGAAATATATGGTTGCAACATTCATACAATGTTTTATGGGCCTTTTTTTCCCATATTATACTGTTGTATTACAGTAAAAGACATTTCATATATGCAGTATATATATATATATATATATATATATATATATATATATATATATATATATATATATATATGTATATATATATATATAAATTGTGTGCACGTGTGTAGCTTTTTATGTTTTAAGATTTCTTATTGTTGAATGAAAGCATGTGTATCTGTTTCTATCTCTCTCTCGCATCGTAGAAAACTATGTGAAATCAGGCCCGAAGATACTGAAACCTGTATTTTGTTAACTATTTGTATTGTCGTGGTTTTAATGCGGTAAAAACAAAAACCTACAATTCATTAATTGTAGGATGGTTTTTATCATTTCTATAAAGAACTAGGAAATAAAATCTCAACCGTCACATGGTCTCAAAATACTGCCTTTCGGAAACGCTTATAATAATGTTGATATGAGTCGTTTTACCGGGAATATACGGAAGTACAAGATCAATTAGCCTAGCCTATGCATATTAATAAGCAGACGAACTGAGGTGATACACCTAGAATAATGATGATAACAATATTTCTCGACTTCCTTCGATCTATGCAAGAGTGCGGGTGGGATGGGTGGAGTGGGTGGGTGGGTGGGTGAATGGTAGGGCCTAGGACGTGAAGAAAGAACAAGAAAGAAATTTTCCCCTGTTTACAGCGCATTTCGAAGCTTACCGAGGCCGCTCCTTCCAAGTTGCTGCTGTAAACCTTCCTCAATTAACTTATTATGCGTTTTCCGGCATCATTTAGGGAGTACCCTGTTGGCTATCGTAAACTCGTCCATTTAGCTCCAGTCAGCGAAAATGTAAACAACGAGGCCGCATATGGTCTTACTTTTCCTCGAGAACTGCCGCACTAAACCCTTGCCTGATGGAGTCGTGAAAATTTCATAGTCTTTCTGCTAATTAGGCGACCCAGAGAGGTTTCCTTTCCTGGTACAGCAGATAACGTTTAATGAGAGAGAAAAGAAGTTGAATGTCATCGTTGTAAACTTGTCTCTCATACCTGTGCGCTGGCCAACATGGGGGAAGCGTTTATCACCCTATTCTTTGTCTGTATGTTTGGACGTATAATCCTGATGCCATACAACGTAGCTTTGTAGCGCAATGTCAGCAGCAATTACAAAGGAAAGTTGAATGACTAGATACAATAAGTGAACTATACATGTCTGTGTTTATAAAATGTTTTAAAGCATTTCTGATAGCTATGGAATAAATAAATTTGGAATTTCATGGCGTTTCCGTAGTTATAACCAATGACAAATAATACCTAATTGCCAAACCACTGTGAAACTCAAGAATGTTGGCTTTCAAGATGTTTATTCTTCCCCATTATTAAAACACACCGATACCCGTGCATAAGTTACACTTTCGAACACACTCATAATCTAAAGTATATGTGTGTTTGTATGTCATACGTGTGCGTGTGTGTGTGTGCAATGCGTGTGAATGTTTGTGTGTGCATGCGCGCGTGTGTGTGTGTATGAGTGTATCTCTCTCTCACTGCGATGTGAGTGCGTTCATAAATTAAAGCTAAACCAAAATGAAAGTAAATGGCGTTTAGATAAAAGTGACCAATGACCAAATAAATAACAAACGAAATTTCACCTTAACAGCAATTGACCTTTGGAAAATAAATAGAAAAACTGTGCCATGAAAAAATTCTCTCTTGTACCGTAGTGAAATGTTTTAGTTTTTCATTAGTCCATTTTATTTTCATGAGTCAACTTTATGGTGCCTAGCGTTACAAAAACATTTTGTATAATTAGAGCTACTGTAGCACTGCCAGTGACGGTTGTCATATAACTGTGAAATTTGCAGATTTTTTTTTACATAAAACTTACTCTTTTACTTCCCATACTCACTCAGTGCATTGTATGTTTTTTTCATTCGCCAGGTCATTCAGTGATAAAAATAGTGTCATATTGATAGCGGAGGTATCAATATGGCCACTTTACCACTGAATGACCTAGGAAATGGAAACATACAATACAATAAATACAATCTATCAATATATATATGTGTGTGTGTGTGTGTGTGTGTGTGTGTGTGTGTGTGTGTGTGTGTGTAAGTATATATATGCATACACGTGTGTGGGTTTTATGTGTGGCCGCATTAATGTGCACACGTTCTTTAGATCTACTGTATAGTGAACTTGATCCACCTTCCACTATTTCTCTCCCCAAAAAACTGATGTGATTGACGTCAGGATCTTTTGCTAGATGACCTGGAAGGAAAGAGGTAAACTGACTCTTCGACAGAAGCCCAACTGTTTAAAAGCACTATTTGAACTCTCAAGTTCTCCCCTTGAACATCGGAAGATTATTTTCCTTTTAAGAGTCCGATAAAATCCCCAGCGCTATTTGCAGCTTCCGCCTTCTATTACAGCTGATAGTCGAGCTGCCTAATGATGTGAATAATGTGAAGCAGATTTTTTTTTCTTTTCAGGAAATTCGTGAAAGCCTAGGCTTTCGGAACATTTGTTTTTAGGTATCCTTCTCTCGTCAGCAATTAGCGTTGTTTATCTCCCATTTTATTCTTTGTTTTTTGTTCATACAATTCCGTTGTCTATTACAAACAGCTTCCATGAGGCGAAATGATGTAGATAATGGAATCTGTTTTGTCCCAAGATTTTCGTTGGTTGTAAAGTAAGGAATATATACTCATTTATATATATATATATATATATATATATATATATATATATATATATATATATATATATATATATATATATATATATATATATGTGTGTGTGTGTGTGTGTGTGTGTGTGTGTGTGTATATACTGTATATATGCATATTTTTCTGTGTATATATTCTCCACGTTTAATTTACTTTTCATTATATTCTACTAATGTCTTTAAATTTACTTTCACTGAGTTTGTAATAAAAAAATTAAGAAATGATAAATATTTTTTTCGCTGAAGGTAAGAATCATAGATCTTTAATCGCGGAAACTAAGAAATTATAAATATCTAATTGCAGATTCTAAGAAGACAAATATTTAATTGCTTAAGTCAAGAAAGGAGAAACACATTTCCTTCACTCATGCTAACATGCATAAAAGTTTTATTTGGTTCAGTTCGTGAGAACTGAATGGAAATGCAAAACACTGACACGTATAACATTTATACAACGGAAATATTTTCTTATTACTTGCATTAAGTATTAATACTACATTTATGTAATACTACTACTAAAGAGCTTATTAATCATAATATTTATCATAAGAGATTTTCTAGAAAATGACAATACATATGAATAAAAGGAGTAATCATAACTATATAATTTCAAGAGAAAAACGCAAGCCCTTCCATTGCAAAGATAACTCCTTTGTTTACATAACTCGCACTTCATCATCCTGTTGGTAATAAATCACTGATACTCCCAAAAACTCTCGAACTTTTCCCTCCTCAAAATCTTTTACTTGAATTTCCATCTTGTTTACGGAGGCAAGTTCTTGAGGAACGTTGATGGATTTTCGTTATCTGGCCGTTGGCCCAGGAGGAAAGTCACCTCAAAATAGTCCTCCGAATTGTTCCATAAATCACTTCTTAAATCCCTCGACACCCGTGTTTGGCGATTCATTCGGATTAATTGTCTCGTGAGATCGAGTTTTGGAGGATTAAGAGTGTCACTGAAGTAGCCGAGATAAAACTAGGCGTCTTGGATTTACAGGATGAAGTATGAAGGTCAATAACTATGATAAATACGTAATTATTGTTATTTGCTTTGGATTAAGAAAGATGTGTGAAGAGCAGGAATCTGGAAAATATTCTATGCTATAAAGTAAACATTCTTAAAACGAACTTTTTCTGCCCCTCTTACAAATTTCGTCTCTTTCAGGGAGTGGATGACACAGGCCCCTGGAAAGTTTAAAATGAAGATTTATCATTTTCCCAGTGTACACTTAAAATGTACTTAAAAGAATGCTAAATTCACTTTCCAGACATTTTCTTTAAAAACCTCACTGTCATTTTCATAAAAACATTGACTATATTATGGATTATGTTGTCACAGTATTTATTTGGAAAGTATATGAATTTAGTTTTGTCTCAGCCTTGTCATAATTGCAATCTTTTCCTTTTACCAAGTGAGGAACAAGTCAGAAGCTGCTCTGTTTTCTTGCAATGAAAGACTTTCATTCACCAGTAAAAGGTGAATATGTATACATACATACATACATACATACATACATACATACATACATACATACATACATACATACAGACAAACATATAGACACATACATACATATATACATATACATACTATACTGTATATACTGTATATACATATATATATAATATATATATATATATATATATATATATATATATATATATATATATATATATATATATATATATATATATATACACAAATAATCAAAAATCAAAATGACATATCTTTCAATATACTGACAAAGCAAACAGCATGGGAATACGTAAATGAAAGATGTACGAGTTTCTCTATTACTCAAAAAAAATGGTGTCAACCCTCTCTCTCACACCATTAAGCTAAAAGACTGAATGCCTGCAAAGGCCATGGGCGGATTAGAGATTTTGCAATATATTCCATTGACATTTCTCTCTGTGGATAAGTGATGCCTTCCTACAGTTCTTGTAATTCTCATATTTCTTATTGCCCCGTTTTATGTCGTTCTTTCTTGGAGTTGAGTATCATAAGTTGAAAGGACAAAGGCGAAAGAAAGAAAATATAAACAGTGAAAATTTTTGTCAAAATATATAGTTTGATGCCTACTATTGAGAATAAAAAGTACAATTTTTTTGTACTCTACAAATACAGTGCTTACAAGTGTATATCCCAGAATTAAGGAATTCATGAGTGTAAAATACAACTTGCTCTAAATGCAGTTTTTTTTAAAAATTCATATTTTAGAGGACGACAGAAATATAATTAAATATGTAAAGTTTCATACTTGAGATTTGGCTTTGAAATAAAAGAAATCTCACTGTGAAGCCATTTAGCATAACCGTTCTATATCATGCACAGAAAATTGTTATCCGTTAAGTACAAAGATTCTTCATAGATTTTCTTTTGTATGTCAAGTAGTCTTGAGAGATAGCAATAGAAACTCTAACTAAATATGAGGAAGGCACCATTGTTGATTTTGCTCAGTCCTTGGCTTTACTGGAATTATGAAAGGTAAACAATTCAACCCAAACATGTTTACCCATTTTTTCGAATTGTTCTAAATTCAAGGAAGCTCCCCAATTCCTTCTTTTGGGATAAAATATTATCCTTGCTCTTCACAAAAAAAAAAGAATAAAATAAAATTGGGTCCGGTTTGCACAACTAAAAACCTTTCTTTATTAATTTCTGTACACAATTAAAAAAAAAAAGACAAACAAAGTACTGTTCTAAGGTTACCGTGCTTTCATGTTGATCTATAAAAAAATATTTCAAGGTGCTAGTCAATGAAGAAATTGAGGATGATTAGTACATTGCCTCTGGAGTTTTTGAAAAATAAACAGTAATTAATATGGTATAAAAATTAGCTTCGTAAAATAACATTAACAGCAAAATAATTCAAACGTTTCACTGGTAGCATTATATTTTCATTATATTTGACAATGACCAGATTTCATCACGAGGCTTATCGAAACGTTAATCCGAAATATTATCAGATATACATACTGTAAGCCAAACGTCTATGAGTCACACAGAAGATAGTACGCTAATAAATACTAAATTTATAACTGCTAATTCAATAAAATGATCAGAATAGTAATTTCATATAATAGTATTAGCAGCAGTAGAAGAATATTTCAGAAATTGCAATATTATATATATATATATATATATATATATATATATATATATATATATATATATATATATATATATATATATATATATATATATATATATATATATATATATATATATATATGTTACCTGAATGACTTTACTTCTACTTGCATTCCCGCATTGTGAAAACTGGGAGAAAATAATGGCACGCATCTGCAAAAAAGGTAAAGATGAAAATAACTAGAGGATCCATTACCTGAGAAGTCTTTCCGTTGTCTGGTCAGGAAGTAGAAGCTCCTTATCTTACAACGCTTCTCTTTCTTGCAGATTTACTTGTTTGAAGGGAGGAGAACACAGAAGAAGGAGATGACTAGATGAAGGAAGTTTACGAGGAAGAAAAAGGAAGATGTGAGTCTTTTCCAGAACCTAGCATTTTTTTTTCTGTTCATTTCTTTGTTTTTTTTTCCAGATGTAACGAAAAGGCTTCAGATATTAATTACACCACATTTTTTTTTAACTTCCCTTGGAACATTTCAATTTTTACTAATGTGATTTCGATAAGAGCAGTTTGCTTCATATTCTTCAATCTTTGACCAGGATGTGTATCTTATGTAAAGGAAGTAGACATTAAGCATTTTAACACGATGAGGAAATTTCAATCTGTAATTTAAAGATTTCTGTTTAGGCATCTACTCAAAAATTCTTGTTTTTTTTTTTTTATTATTTTTCGCATATGCAGAAATTTCTCTATATTTTCCTTTTGAAATATTTGATCACTTGTCAGTATCTCCTCATTAAGGTCGTTGGTTGAATAAACGCTCTTTTTAACCTACTCTTCCTTTGATCCTAAATATCTGATGCAGTGTCCACGACAATTTGTAAGCTAGTGCCTATAATCCGATTTTCTAGCGCTCTGCAAAGTTGAAGCGGATCGTATTTTACATCAGTCTGCTATTTATAGGATGCGATCTTGGGAATGAGTTCGACTTTCCCACCATTTTTTAGTTTGTAATAATCATGGGGGAGCTGTTGGTAGCCGCATAGTCAAGTAGTGTTAAGAACTTTTACCTCAACATTTATTTATCTCTCCTGACAATAAACGTTTAACACAGCCTACATAGAGAGAAAGGTGATGGAAATTTTTATTTTATTGTTGTTCAAGTTTCCACATTACATACGCCTTAATTTCAAGTAAACATGAAGATATCATAAGCACATGATGTCTATGAGTTGATATATATAATCAGCACTGTTGAAATGTGTAACTTAGGTATCTGCTGTTTGGAAAGTCTTTAATCCACTTAGCTTATCTAATAAAAGCTTTACTAGACCTTTCCTAATACTTCACTCTCATTAACGCTTACACCAAAAATTTTCTCTGCATTAATTCGCAAATTGAACTTTTATACTAACTCTGTCAATTCATTTGGTGAGATTCTTCTACTCTGATTACTGAAAATATTTGAAACTTCAAGTTCGAAGCCACAAGTCAATACTCAATGACACTTTTCCAACACCTACTGACTTGCCGTCACAAGAATATAACGCTTGAAATGCTTCCCAGTCTTTCCACAGGGGAGGCTGCCTATTGGATTTCAAGAAATTTGACCAGATGTGAGTTTCTTTACGAAATTAATGTACGCTTGCAGTGACACTTAAAAGTATTCCAATGAAGATTATATGTATGTATGTATGTATGTATATATATATATATATATATATATATATATATATATATATATATATATATATATATATATATATATATATATATATATATATATATATATATATATATATATATATATATATATATATATATATATATATATATATATATATATATATATATATATGTGTATATATATATATATATATATATATATATATATATATATATATATATATAAGTTAGTAACTGCAATCTATTTCTGTAGAATTTTTGCTCATAATAAGATAATATTTTACAGCAGTCTACTAAATATTAAATCTTCAAATTAGACAGGAAAAGTATTGTTTATTTATTTTTTAATCTAATGTGCTATATCTTATAATAACTTGATTGAGATATAAACAGATTTTTTTCCCTTCCTTTGAGTGCGATGAACTGTACTTCAGAAGTGATTATATTTAAACCACCATAGAATAAAATGACTTCTTCATTCATTTTCAGTATAATACTTATTATAGTTCGTATATACGAATGTTCACCTAAATAAAAAATGTCTAGAAGAATGAATGAGTAAAAAAAAGTCAATATATGCGGTCTTGAATCGCATGTCTATAGAACCTAGCTATAGTTTTATCGGTGGGTTAACATATTATGTGCCGAAGGGTACATAACATGTTTTACACGCCCTAAACCGCCTAAAAACCAGATGGTGCCAAGGCATATGGGCGTTATGTCTTTAGCATACTGAGAAGGGGTAGAGGGAATTGACTAAAAAAAAAGTCTTGAGGCAGGACGCTTTACGACCTCAGAGGCAGACTGCCTGGATTACTCGGGAACATCGTTTGCAACGCGAAGTCTCAGTTTGACTCTCAGTATAATATATCAGATCTAAGATCTTTATTAAGTACCTCCACAACAAACCGCTGGTTAGAATAATTGGACTGTTACTCATAGGCCTTATCAAATCTGCCTTGAAAACAACGGAATATCGTACATTGCTTTCTCTCTCTCTCTCTGGAACGTTTTTTACTTCATGCTAATAAAGAGAGCATTGGAGAGCGATATTCATTCCGGGCTAAACTTTAATACCAGTAGACTGCCATAGTTGCCTACGAGGAAAAGTAGAAAATCATTTAATACAAGTAATATTATATAAGCTTCCTGGTATTTTTATGTTAAGAGTTCTAAGATTAATCATAAAAAATACAATAACTATAAGGAAAATAAAATCCGCGTTCCATACGTAATACGTAGAAATATTAAACTTGGTGGTATATTTATTTTGGGATTTTCATCAATTATCATCAAAAATACATGTTACATTTACAGCCGTTGAAATCGCATTGCAATTTGAAAGCTATATCAGTTCGATGAAGAGCCAATGATCAAACCCTGAATCTTTTAAATTCATTCATCCATTCCCAACATATTCCGTCAACACACACGGCCATAACAAACTTGCAACCTCGTCTTCGCAGGTACTGATGATAAATGAACTACACAGCAGCAAATGACTTATTCCTAAAGTGGCAGAATGAACTATTTAATTGGGAACATGAAAGCCGTTACACCTAACTTTGCTTTGAGGGTTGTTATCAAAGGGGGAAAGCAATTCTAAACATGAAGCTGAATAATTAAGAGACGGAAATGATATTTCACGCATTTACTGTCCAATTTCCCCTGTGGGAAGAAAAATTTGTTACATTTATAGTCTCTAGTTATGAAATGAACTTTAAATGCATGTATGTGTTCATTACAGATTCATCAGTGATTAACATTTTTTTAAAATTTGTTATTGAATTACTAATAACTGTAACATTGAGATATTTGATTTTAAAAAATCTGGTAGTTTGTCTATAACAAAAGTCGCGGGAATGAATAAACTAAATTTTTGTAATGTCTCTTCTGTTTCGATGAAATAAATGAGTGAGGCTGCAAACATAAAAACGAAAACACAATAACAAAAAACCAAGATATGCAGGAGCAATGTGCAATATTCTATTAGAAAATTTAAATTTAGGAAGTAGTTTTAATTAAATTAAGCCATTGCATGAATGTACTATTGCTATAAGATGACTGTTTCATAGAACACTATTGGATGTATATTACCACCTTTAAAATCAATTTTGGCAGAAGTATTTCAAAATAGACTCAATTCAAAGCCACAGTGTACGGATTATTTTCATGTGTATTTCTGAAAAACCAAAGCCATTCAGTCCATTAAAATGAACTCGGCAAACTCAAACAGGAGCTGGTGTAGGCTATTTGGATAAGGTATGTAGGATGAAGCTTTACGACCTCAACGTAAAGGGTTGGTTTTCTTTAGTTTTTCGCTCGCAACATCGAGCATGTCTTTCAGAGTCGCCATGATGTGAGGGTGCGAAGATCTTTATTACAAGCAACATAGATAAATTAAGAACACAAAGCTGGAGATTCGTATATGTGAGCCATTTTCAATCTGCTAAATAAACAACAGGCTGTTTTCATTCCGACGAGTCTCTCTCTCTCTCTCTCTCTCTCTCTCTCTCTCTCTCTCTCTCTCTCTCTCTCTCTTTCTCTCTCTCTCTCTCTCTCGAACATAATTTTCCCCACCAATGCAAACACTAAAAAATATAAGACAATATACCGTATTTTTTAAATATAGCGGAAAAAATAGGTTTCGCGCGATTTCCAAAGCCTAACAAAATTTTATGGATTTAATACTTACAATATTTAGACTTCAAATGGATATGCAGCATTGCTGTGCAGAAAAATAACCATCTTTAAATGTCCATTATCAACAGAAATTTATTAAGTGGTAAAAATAAAACAAAAACATTTTAAGAATAGTTCGGGCCATTGTCATTATCGAGAATAATGTATGAGGAAATGAATCAGACTTTCATTTGAATGATGATTCAGTTTGCATGCTTAAATTCTTATCACTTGGTTTAAATACCATATCCTAAAGATCTTTCCCTCCAAGAAAATCTGAAACTAGAAAATTTTGCGACAAGGTCAAATATCTTTAAAAAAAATGAAAAGAAATGCTGCAAAACTCCTGCGACAAGCGTATGGATTGTATAGCTCATAAAAAAACAAAAGAGCACCTTGGAGTCTGTTCTTGCTCCTGCGTCATAAAAGACGCCGACGGCCCCAGCTATATGGATGGGATGTCCCCGAGCATACCCAAGGGCCTGATGCACTTGCATAGGATCTCGAGGGTTAAACTTTACGACGACAGCGATGGGCAGATTGGTTTGCTTAAAGGAGCTTCGCTTCGATCATAAAGCCCACAGTTTTAGAGGCCATAAAATGTTTTGACAAAACTAATATCTCCATTGCTCGTCGACATGACACAACAAGGGATCATTGTTGGGATTCAATTTGCATTCTCTCTCTCTCTCTCTCTCTCTCTCTCTCTCTCTCTCTCTCTCTCTCTCTCTCTCTCTCTATATATATA
>NC_089747.1:45971273-46063773 GCF_040412425.1 Macrobrachium rosenbergii | reverse complement strand
ATCCCACTTACTTTTTATTTAATGTGACCTCTTCAGGCAAAATATACCCCTTGTGTTAGAAACTGTCTTAATGAATTATATTCCAAAATATGTGATAATCACTAGAAAAATCAAACTATCCTCCTCAATAGGTAAACTCAGAATGCATTTCTTGCGAGCAAACCATGAATGCAGGACGCCATTGCTCAACATTCCCCAAATTTGACACCTGAACAACGAAAAATATTTCTCTCACTGCATTCGGTTATTCGAAGTGACCAGAAAGAAACCCTAAGCTACCGACCGGGAAAAGAATAGCATAGTGGGACGTCACTCACGCAAATTCCTTTTCGCCTTTTCACTTGGCTTTTTTTTTCTTTTTTCATTTTTTAGTTGTTGATTCGCGTCGACTTTTTATGAAGACGAATGCTCGGCATACCTACGCTTCGTATACTTCATTTCGAGAGCTGAGTATGCAGGGTGCCTTTGTGAGAAAGGTCGGTATACGTGCATTTCCTACCCCCATGTGTATTACTCCTCCGCTATATAGAAGAAGGTAAAGGAATGCTACGCTTGATGGAGCTGTAAACGCAATGACAGGCTGAGTGGTAAAGCGCTTGAGCTATGCTTGCTAGGACCTAGCAAACGCAATCAAAGACTCGCATTATTATCCACGAAGACGGATGAAAATTTTGTGTATATGTGTGTTTTGTGTGTATATATATATATATATATATATATTATTATATATATATATATATATATATATATATATATATATATATATATATATATATATATATATATATATATATACATAAAACACCTTTTCATCTGTTCGTGAATAATAATGCGAGTCTATATATATATATATATATATATATATATATATATATATATATATATATATATATATATATATATATATATACATATATATATATAAAAACCCTTTTCATCCGTCTTCGTGGATAATAATGCGAGTCATTGATTGCGTTTGCTAGGTCCTAGCAAGCATAGCTCAAGCGCTTTACCACTCAGCCTGTCATTGTGTTTACAGCTCCATTAAATGTAGCATATATATATATATATATATATATATATATATATATATATATATATATATATATATATATATATATATATAAATATGTAAGTATGTATAGGTAATTATGCTAAGCTATATAGGTTGTTGATGTGGTGCAGCAACGTACAGCGGTACATAAAGCCAGATTATAGAAAGCTTTATAAACACATTGTATTTATGAGAAAAAGCATGTGGATTTTTAGGTGTATGCATAAATATGCGAAGGTACCAGTTCGTGCAGGCTCATTTTAACCCAGTATGATACAGTGCATAAAATTTGTAATGTCCGCAATTTTTAAACGCATTTCCGCGTAGGGGCCTATATCTGAAAATAGGACATCCAGAAACCCACTAAGTAAACTTCATTTCTCTGATGCCAGTACTGTAAAAAAATTGTTAGGACAAAGTAAAATACCTTAATCCATATCTTCACTTAATTTAAAAGGATTCGTTTACCACAAACAAACTTCAGTATACAGTATGTGCCAGACTCCCCAATGTACTTACCCATATTTAATATGCAGTCTCACATACTATCTCTGCATAAGCTATGTGGCAGAAACAAAAGTTAGGGACCATCGAGGGGCACAACTTTGCTGGTGTGACAGCAAAAACCTTTTCCGGATTAATGCATTTACAATTTACCATTGCTGTATCATTTTGCCTGTCACATTTCTGTGGGCTCATGTATATTGCCAAATGCAGTGGACGCCGTTGCTCTGCATGCCATACACACACACATACACACACACACACACACACACACACACACACACACACACACATATATATATATATATATATATATATATATATATATATATATATATATATATACTATATATATATATACATACATATACATACATACATACATACATACATATATATATATATATATATATATATATATATATATATATATATATATATATATATATATATATATATATATACATAATTGTGCTTCATTTTATACGTGCCCACAGATCAAGTGAAACTGCCTGACTATAAGTGACTGATTAAATTTCGTCCTCGGTATTCATCATTTCAAACCCTGATTTTAGACACCGAGTTCCCTACCTTGATTTAATCTTTATACTGTGATACACTGATCCTGTGTTATTGTAGGCGTGCCCACATAGCTGATAAGTTATGACCAACCAAATTTGTTCTATATAGATTTACGAAAGCCGACGGTGATTAGGTAAGCGGGACTCTTCATGAATAATAGTCGTGAGCGATATTCATTCCCCTCGTGACCTCTGGGAATGGGTGGCATTAGGAATGTCCAACTTGAGGATAAAATAAGATCCTTCTCTTGAGTGTAAATGTTAAACATTCTCATAAATGCGCAAGAACTTCTGTTGCTTATCATTAGTAGTCCTCGTAAACCTGAAGGATTTTAAGTGAATTCCTCATGATTTACAAAGACCTAAAATTCAAGGAAATGGGTTCACCGTTATCCTCTTGATGGCAATCCTTAATGCCACCCCTTTCTATAGGTCACAAAAGGAGTGAATATTATTCATGAGATAAGCACAGGATATTACAATCTCGGCCGAAGGCTAAGACCTGGGACATATGAGGCCATTCAGCGCTGAAAGAAGAATCGAGAGCAAAAGGTTAGAAAGGCGTAACAGTAGGAAAACGTTGCAGTTACACTACGAAGCTATTGTTAGAAGAGGGTGGAAAGTAATAAGGAAGAAAGAATATGAATAGAGGTACAGGAAAAGGAATGAAAGTGGTTGTAGCTATGGGCCGAAGGGGGCTGCAAAGAACCTTAAGTAATGCCTACAGTGCACCGTGCGTGAGGTGCACTGACAGCACTCACAACCACCCCACCCCACCAGGTATTATTCATGGTTGTCCCACTTACCTAATCACCGTCGGTCGGCTTCCATCTCTCTCCCTCATTCCACAATATGATTTAAAAAAAAAAAAAAAAAAAAGCTCCTCGCGCTTCAGAAAGGGATGACGCTAATGAGATTTCTCTGAGCACTCGCTTGATTATTGAAGTAATGACCAGCATTAGTCTAAGTCAGATCGAAATTCAAAATTAAGGTAATAAACGAAAACTGTCCCATCAAAGCGGCTTTTAAGTGGCCAGCAGGGCATCCAATGTGCTTTGGTGGTGTAGTTATTAATAACGGAGTGTGTTGGCATGTGTGGTACAAAGTTATTGTTCATGTATCAGAGAGCACTAAAGCATACGTAAATTGCTGAACAGGAATATCTATCTGCCAATCTACTAAATATATATATATATATATATATATATATATATATATATATATATATATATATATATATATATATATATATATATATATATATATATATATATATATATATATATATATATCACAGCATCGCTCTTAAGAATTCATCTCGCATTCACTACTTGTACAAAGCCGTCTATGTTTTACCGAATACGTTCCTGTTCTAATTAGGCATTCCTGTCTTACTGGACTTAATTGCAGTCATTACGAGTCTAAGCTAGCTAGTTGCCCAAAAAATCCCTACCACGCACCTTACTAGCAGAGAATATGGGAGTTTCTCAAATATTTTCAGAAGTGTCGGGGCAGAGTTATTGCAGCTGGATAATTTCGATCTCACTTGGCCCAAGTCTCTCCATCTATCTAACGGAATAATTGTGAACGTCTTTCTGCTCTGTTTATTGGCCTCTTTTAAGTGATTGTTTGGCAATGGCGATTTTCACGTAATAAGGGAGGAACGCTGACTATTGCTCAGAACTGTGACTTTAGATTCTACGGAAAATTATTTTCTCTGCTATGTGGGATCTTTTTCCCTTTTTATGTAAAAAAAAATTATTTTTCTGTGATTTTTTAAAATCCTGTCACTCTAAAATAAAAAAAAATAAAAAAAAAAAAACAAACGTTACCAGCACCAACGAAAATATCCTACATTACGACATCGATCAGACCCTCCACATTTATCTCACAACAATTTTCAACAAATCAGATGATTCAAGTCCTCATGCCCATTAGTTCATAATTCCTTCTCGCTTGAGTTATTACTCGAGAAACATGGTATGCGCCATTTTTTAAAACTGAACTTAACTTGACTGAAAATCTACTATTTTCAGCTCGAAATAACACCTGTACTTGTGACGGTACCGTCCTACATTACTTCTGTCTGAAGCTAATTTTTTATAAGTAACGCCAAATAACAATTATTGAAAAACACCTGTTAGTTTTTTAGATACTTACAAATATGTTTCGGATATGTCGTATTTTCTGGGCGGAAATTCCCACTACTATGCTCTATAATGTGTTTTATCATGTTTTATGGTATAAAATCCACAAGATATTTTGTGTGTTGTTCACGTCTGTTTTTTTTATTTTGTGTTGTTTGATAATAAAAAAGATGGCTCTAAACACCCGTAAGTTTTAGTATTTTCCAAAAATAAAATTCTAAGTGTTCCCAACAATATGGTCTCATACAATTAATAAAAATCACAAGCATTAATAAACATGTCGTGGAGTATGTTAATAATAACCGTAAGGACCCCGTGAATAATGATCAGTGCTAAAGTGAACGGTGATTAAAGCAAAAAAAAACAAAATAAATAAATAATTTCCAGAAAAATGACATTGCCACATGCAGTTTATAAATATCAATAAACATTGAATAAGTTAATAACAGTCCTAACGAACCTAAGAATAACTGTTAATGATGTAGATAATGTGATTATTGCAAGCAAGTGACAAAAATTACAAAAAAAAATTAATATTTTCATACATAGTTCACAAATATCAATAACCTGGAGTATGTTAATAATTCTAACAAAACTGTGAATAACAGTTAATGATAAAGATACTGGTGATTAATGAGAAAAAAGTAGAGAGTATTCCAAAAAAATTAATGTCATTCATAGTCAATAAACGCCAAAAAAAACATGATGTTAAAAATTCTAATAAACAAGTGAATAATGGTTAATGATAATGATAATGGCGATTAATGTAAACAAGTAACAACCATTCCCAAAAATTAATATTGTCATACATAATTAACAAACATCAATAAACATAACGAATGTTAATAATTCTAATAAAACTTGAATGATGATAATGATAATGGTGATTAATGCAAACAAGTAATGAACATTCCAAAAATTAATACTGACACACATAGTTAATAAAAATCAATAAACATACAGTAAGTGAATAATTCTAACAAACCAGTGAATAATGATTAATGATAATGATAATGGTTATTAATTTAAACAAGTAACAGACATTAAAAAACCAAATGCTGTCACACATAGTTAGTTTTAGCAAACATATTTCAACATGGAGTATGTTAACAATAATCCCAACAAACTTGTGAAAACTGATTGTTGATGAAGATAATAATAATTAATGCATAAAAATAATTACTAACGGATGAAAACATATGAAAGAGACAGATAATGGCAAAAAATAAAATAAAAATAAAAACAGTTTTACTCACCAAAATTGAAAAGACACGTCAAAATTTGCGTTTGCATTACGCCGAGATGACAGACGAAAGCGCGGCATGGAGGCACAGGCCTAGTCGTTGTTGGAGAGTTTGGCAGTCTTCTTTTTGCCTTTTTGTCCTTCTTTCAAGTAGCCTAATAGACATCTGTTCCTGGTGGCCTCCTATCAACAAGAACTTTCTTGAGCCACACACACGGGTGTTGCACACATCCTTTCTCACAGGAAAAAAAACTGATGTTATAATGGTATCTGAAAATTTTGGTATGATTTTTTTAACTTTACCATGACGACATCAGACTGGCTGACGACCATCCAGTCAAGCTATTTTTTCGAGTGAGACCCCAAATATTAGCGGTTCGAGATATAGTCACTACTGTAGTGGCGTGAACGTACGGGCAGGAACTGTATGTGTTCATGGACTGCCTCTAGAGCAGCCACTGTTAACTCCCTAGTGTTGGGTCGTGGCCCTCAGGCCCCGTGTTGTTTCTCTCTCAGACAAACTTTCCCATAGGAACTTGGATATCCACAGCGGTAACAGATCACTTCAATGTCCAATTCATCTTGTTTTCTTTAGCCTTAGATCGCTTCCTCTTGGTGGATTTCCTACAAGTATTTCTTTGAAAGTATGGTCTCTTCAAGTTGTAGTCCCCAAAGATCAAATTAATCAAATTAATCGTCTCATTCCTACTTTGGAAAAACACTATCTCTGGCAAATGTAAGTGGACTGACTTTCTTAGTTGGAACAGTTTTCTTAGTACCAGTCGTCTTGGCAAAATTTTGGTAGGACAGTCTCAATTTTTTTCTAGGTTCAATAACCCTTTTACTTCCCTTTTATCTGTTGTACAGGTTGCTCAGTCTCATGCACATTAAGTTTAACAGATCAGGGTCCACTTCAGATGGCGTCACTGGCACTGATACTGAATTCATTACTTATTGGGGTGACACACTTGCCAACACTCATGGACCTGGTAGTGGCATATGGGATTGGATCATCACATTGTGTAACACTATCACTGTTGTAGAGATGCACCCCACTCGTCATCTGAGGTACCACTACTAACCTTATCTTTACCCTTTTCCTTTCAATATCACTCCTTTCCACTTTACCCTCCCCTGTTATGGTACTGCCTTGCACTTTGACACCAATATCACCACGATCTGTTGCTGGAAAAGGCTCACCATCGTCGCTATCATTATCACTAAAGGTTGTATGCAGCGACCCTTGAGCACCTAGCTGCTGTCACTTTTAGTCTTCATTCTGCTCCAACCAATTTTCCCTTCTTCCATCTTTCTGTACATCCACCACACTCCTTTTCACTGTCTTAACCGCTGAATGTCTGAAAGTGCCCAGTCCTTCGCTTCATAGCCGAATTTTCATGAATCAAACCATCACTACCATGTGAACTCGGAACATCATCCAAAATTACCTTTGCCATTACCATAAAGCCACTGATACACAGAGAGAGACATTTCTTTTATTGCTCTCTTTTACAAGTATCCGGGGATGGCCCAGCCACCTCGCACACTTCATAGAAAATACGTTGTCAAGCTTATTATATCGTGAATATCCTCGCTCGATGATTAATAATACCGAGTATAATAACAATAAAATCATATTATATTTGCTGAGCACTCCGAAGACCGATCACCTCAAACGTATACAATAACAAATGCGCTGATTGGCTGACGCAGGACATAATTTTCTCGCGTAATAAAAATATCTTACAACGGCTCTCCTGAAACGTGGGGCACTGTCACTCGCGTTAGGCTGAAAACGCTTTGCATTAAAAGCGATTTTCGACAATACTGGAGTTGCTCGCAGCGTTGTTCTGTATGTTAAATTCTTATCGAAGGTTTGTAGAAATGCCCGTACTAAACCGAATTTCGCTGGAAGTGGCTCTTAATAGCAATTAACATGAAGGTTTGGCAGAGGCCCCAGGTCAACCGTCTACAATCGCCTGTATTATGCGGGCTTCATGTCTAAAACCGAATAACGTGTGTGTGTGTGTGTGTGTGCGTATGTATATATATATATATATATATATATATATATATATATATATATATATATATATATATATATATATATATATATATATATATATATATAACATCATAACATCAGATCAGCAAAATTTCCCTGTTTTAAGAATATTTATATGCAAATATCTAGTCTTTTACCTGATATAATATTATTTTAAACCTAGAGTCATTCATTTTGGTTGTGATTCGGTCACATAGTTAACTTCTTGGCCTCTTTTAAGCTTGAATGCCTTAGAGCATCGTAATAACTATAAGCAGTTTATGTACAAATTCAATATAACATCCAAGCAAGGCATGAGCAGGCGTGCTCTACTGGTGTTTCTTCAGAGCGCCAACAGATGGCGCTGATGCTCGCCTGGTTTGTGATGACGTCACGGGCTGGAAGTGAAAAGTCAGTCTTGTTGAAGTTCTCTTTTGGTCGTTACGCGGCGTTTCATTCCCTACGGCCGGCGCTTATGTTTTTTAGCCTTGTGACAAACGGCATGAAAAACGCCGATATGTTTCATGGTGTTCATACTCTTCCCTCGGGAGATTAAGGTGAATACTTCGCATTCCTCATTTGTTTGACACAGCGTGTGGCCAAGCTGTTACACTGAGCCCACCAGCGTTGTGCAGCCACGGCTTAGGGCACAGTGTTGTGTGTTGTCGCCATCAGTAAATTTCCGTTCATTTCCACAAAATAAGCCTTGCAAATATCAAATTATAAGGATAATACAAGAAGAATACAGCACACAAAATCGGTCTCTTTTTTTCGAAGGTGATTCGTTTACATAGGTCTAATAGTGTTTTGAGTGTTTGCTTATTTGATGCTTCGTTGTTATGAAGTCTCACTTGGACGACAGTAAGGCATCCAAATGACAGAACAGATTAAGTGATTCAGACCAATTCTTTTGATGCCTAGGGAAATGAGCACATTTCCTTACCAAACAGAGGGCTAGGATTAAACCTCTGTGCTGTGACGACCACCTAGGCTAATGGTTGAAGGAATGTGAAGCAGAGAAGTCGAGAACAACATCTGGTGATTCTAGGAAGAATTCCGTACTGTGATACTGGTTAGTTCTACCATTATTTTTACTAAACGTTATAAAAACGATGTATGTAATGCAGTAATGCAATACAAGTGAGATAACCTGAAAAATTTACCGAAATAATGTTAGAAATTTGCTCTCGTATTTATGCTTTTACACAGAAATGCTCAGCGGGACTCTATGTTTAGTACCAGCCCCTCGGCGATTAACATGAAAAAATAACAATAATAATAATGATAATAATCAAAGGACTGTAAATTTCTCACTATATTTCGGTAAATTTTACAAGTTATCTAACCCTTATTGCATCATGTACCCCCTTTTCCATATTGTTCAGTTAATATCTCCGCGCGCCCGCGCGCGCGCGTTTGTGTGTGTGAGAGAGAGAGAGAGAGAGAGAGAGAGAGAGAGGTAATTTGCTCTGATATCCTTTATTTGTGGATTATCTACTAGATAGACCATTCTTCTGATATCATTTAGGTCGGTTTATATATTGTGTCAGACTTCGTAACATTTTTGTAATTTATGTACCCATGATATTGTATAATGCAATCATTATCATCGGGGTTTGCGTTTGATTCTGATTATAGGAAAGTGGGGAATGCCATGTAGTGACAGATGACGGAGAATACATAGAAAGAAACAATAAGGTGTTTGGTATACTAAAGCTCTATATGTACTTGAATCATCAGAAATAAAAAATAGCTAGGCCCTAAACCATGATATGGCAAGATTTCCGCTCTAGCGGCCTCTGGCATTTATCAGTTAATTTCTCAGAATGCCGAAATGTCGTTAATGCAACGCTTATGATGTAATAGTATTCTTTGTAATTCGCAAAAACATACGGTTGCCAGATCTACCAGTATCAGATTGAGTAGGTATTTTGTATCATTAACCGTACTCATCTCGCAATTTCCCATAATACCCCTCTCTATCTGTGTTATGTGAACCGGACCCAATGAAGCATTTTACAGTGGGGGTAATTTGTAGTTTATCAACTAGGATCTCTCTCTCTCTCTCTCTCTCTCTCTTGCTAATGAGTGTACTGTTCGGGTTCCTTACACGTGTACGTTCTGTGTTATTTTGTGTTAAAGATGCCCTGGTCTTCCAGGAGTACACAGGCCTGTACTTGCCACACTCGTACACAAACATCCAGCACATGCTTGTATGTTGTCCCGAGTGCAGTTAAGTCTCTCTCTACACGTCAGATGTGTTTTTTTCAGACTCGTTTTTACCTATTCACATGTCTATAGGTCTACGTGCTAACCAGTGCAGGCTTGCTTTTCTGGATATGTTTACGTTGTGTGTATTTAAGATAAAGCCAGTTTCCTACACAGTATATAGGCCTACTCTTTACACGCTTATATACTGTCTTGGACACTGAAGATTCTCTCTCTCTCTCTCTCTCTCTCTCTCTCTCTCTCTCTCTCTCTCTCTCTCTCTGTGTGTGTCTTCACGGCAGAGATGTTTAATTTCTGAATGTTATTTGCCAATTCATTTATCCATAGGTCTGCTTTCTAACGTGTGTAGGCCTACTGCTCTGGACTAAGCACGCACGTACTTACAACACAAACATTCAACACACGCTGTATGTTATCTTGGGCACTTAGTTTCATGAACACCTGCAGTTCTTTTTAAATGTATAAAGACAATTTGCTTATATTGCAAAAGTAATAATATCAAAGAGAACAGTAATTACTGTGTCTTGCTACGATGTGCATTTCATTATTGGTTTTATTATCCATATTTTGATTACTTTTGATATGGAGGCTAAAACAACAGTTAGTAGGATATCTTGTAATCCAATATTAAAATGTTTAATCATGTTACGGTTGACTTGACCTCTTCCTTAAGATGGCCTTCACACTTTCATTAATCCCCCCTCCCCACCCTTCATGTATTTTTTCATCTTCATTCATCCCATCCACGACCTTCGTTGTCATTGCAACGAGTCTTCTTCATCTTTCACATCTTCTTCATCGTAATTATCTTCCACTGCTGGATGCACTGAGGAATTTAATTTGCTTTAGTTTAAAAATCTCTCTCATAGTATTCTCCTTTAGGTTTGGTTACGTGCTGAGTATGGTTGTTGAAAAAAAATATACACAAAAAAACAACACTCAATGTATAAAATATATATATATATATATATATATATATATATATATATATATATATATGTGTGTGTGTGTGTGTGTGTGTGTGTGTGTATAATGTGTAGTATATATAAACGTCATTAAATCAATTATAAAAAATACATTATATTTTTGTAGAATTTATATGAATATGAGTAAATGTATTTCAGAATTGTCGTTATTTCATTTATTCATGAATCTCGTTTGGAGTTCGTGACTACATTTCATTGCTCCTTTTGATGTCTATTAAATTAGATAGATATTTCTTGTTATTAATGATTACAATCTCACATTTCTTTCAATGAAGTATTCTTTACGTTACATTTAATTATTTAGAACAATGAACTTTCACTGCTTTTTCTAGGCAGATAAGGTTTTAAGTTTCGTCATAGTACTGGAACCAACATACTCAACCTGACCTTCATTAATTCCAGGTTTTCAACCGATTCAGTTCAAAGGCGCGACATTCAAAAGGAAGCGGTCTGGCAACTGTGGAGTTTCACAGGTAGGTCATTTTTCTCTCATTCAGGGTTTCAATCCTTTTATTCGTTGCCTGATTTCCTTCTCGTGATGCAGGTCTTTCTTAGTGCTGAAGTGACGTAAGACTTGCCTGGGAATGCGTGAGTTAGTGGCCATTTTGACTGAACTTCTTTCATACCGTTTTGTTGCGATCTCGCTTCTTTTGCAGTGCCAACACCGGACCCCCCCACCTCTCTCTCTCTCTCTCTCTCTCTCTCTCTCTCTCTCTCTCTCTCTCCTTTGAAGATGCTGTAAGATAAATATTTCAATACCACATTTTATAAATCGAAAATGTTAAGGTTAATTAAGTGTGTCGTTCCACAACCATTGACAGTTCTTGCCTTAGGAGTGAGTTGAAAGTATATGCTTGTAAAGTAACGTATTATAACATATTTACCTGCGTAGTAATTGAGCATTATTCCATTTGGGTTATTCTAATGCAATTCCTTCCTCTCCTTTTAATCCTACAGATTATTATCTCACTCCCTGAGAGAGAGAGAGAGAGAGAGATAATGCTTACGTCTTCATTCCCCCTCAATTGTCTCTAATCAACCATATTCATCCCTTTCCCTTCTTTTTACCGTTCAGGGTCAATACCTGCTGTCCTCGCGCTTTTTTTTTTTTTTTTTTTGCTTCTGTGTGCGTTTATGTGTGCGTGTGTGGGGGGTGTGTATGCGTGGGTGGGTGAGTGTGTGTGTGTGTGTGTGTGTGTGTTTGGTGCATATGTGTTTGTGGCTCAGTTCCTCAGTAATTAAATCATAAATCTTTTTATTCAGTATTTTTTTTCCAGAGGTCAAAGTAAATATAGTCAACCATTCATATTTTAAAATACGAGATTATTTCCTTAACATTGCCCCATGAAGAACTGAGTGACCCGTTCGTAAGTTATCATCGTCTCCAAACGCTATTATATACCATTCTCTGCCTATGGAGAAAATTAGGCTAAATATTTTCCAAGAGTTTATTCATATCAAAATGAAATGATAAAAGATTGTGTTTTTATGATTAGATATTAAAACGGAAAAGGAGTTATAGATACAAATAAAACTAGGGAAAACGCTCGTAAGTATAAGGAACTGTTAAAAACGGTACCGTAGCAGAAAATTAGTAATGATTTTCACATATTCTCGTTTATACAAAGAATTAATAAATATATTGTCTATAATGTACATTGGCCCTTATGCATTAACAAAAGAGCGTTGAGAATTGCTGGATGAATTCAAAAGAAGGGCTAATACACAGATAACGAAATATGGTAAGCGGTGAACATTCAGATGTCCCATGTAAGCAGCAGTTCACTGTGCAGTGAATTTCAACACCGAATGATATCCACAAACGCTTCCGGGCTTCATACAACGTGACCCACATTTTTAATTAATTATTTCTTCCCAGGCAAACCATTAATGAATTACGCTCAAGGCAAATATGCCAGCAATTTTAAAACTGGGCCATCTTTGCTGTTCTACATTATATATATATATATATATATATATATATATATATATATATATATATATATAGGCCTATATATATATATATATATATATATATATATATATATATATATATATATATATATATATATATATATATATATATATATATATATATATATATATATATATATATATATATATATATATATATATATATATATATATATATATATATATATATATATATATATATATATATATATATATATATATATATATATATATATATATATATATATATATATATATATATATATATATATATATACTGAAACTCTGAAACGTTTGTAAACGTTTGTTTGTTTGAACACTAGAGCAAATGATCGAGTGTTAACTTAGCTGTGCCTTCACCCTCCTCCTCCCTCCCCTCCTTCCTTCCTCCCCCTCCCCCTTCCCTACCCTACTTCTCCTCCCCTTTCCCTTTCCTGCCCTTCCTCCTCCCCCTCACCCTTCCTCCTCCCCTCATATCCCACTCCTTTCCCTCTCCCTCCCCTTCCTCATCCCCTCACTCTCACCTTCCCCTCCCTTCTCCTCCCACCTTCCCTCCCCTCCTCCTCCCCTTCCCCTTCCCCCCTCCTTCCTTTCTCCTTTCCCCTCCCCTACCCCCTTCCCTCTCCATTCTCCCCTCCCCCCCCTCCCCCCTCCTTTCCTCCACCTTCCTCTTCCCCTCCCCTCCTCCCCTCCTTCCTCCTCTCCCATTTCCCATCCCCTTCCCCCCACTCTTCCTCCCATCCCATCTTCCATTCCCCCTTTCCCTTTCCCTTTCCCACCCCTTCTCCCCTCCATTTCCCCTCCTCTCCCCACCACTTCCTCCCCACTCCATTTTCCTCCTCACCCATACCTCCTCTCCTTCCCTTCCCCTTCACTCTTCCCTACTCTTTCCCCTTCCCTCTTCCCCCTCCTCCTCCCCTCACCCTCACCCTTCTACTTCCTTTCCTCCTCCCTCCCCTCTTCCCTCCTCCTTCATCCCATCCCTCCCTTTCCAATCTCCTCCCTCTTTTCATTCATCCCTCCTTCCCCCCCTCTCCCTCACCTCCCCTTCCAACCTCCCCTCCCCTCTCTCCTCACCTGCTCCCCTCCCCTCCCCTCTCCTTCCTCTTTTCCCTTCCCTCCCCATCACCCTTCCCTTTTCCTTCCCCTTCACTCTTCCTCCCCTTCCCTTCCCCCTCCTACCCTTCCCCTTCCCCTTTCCTCTTCCCTCACCTTCCTCACCCTCTCTCCCCTTCACCCCTCCTACCCTTCTTCCCCTTCCCCTCCCTGCCCCTTCCCCTCACCCTTCCCCCTTCCCTTCCCTTCCTCGTAAACGGGGCTGGTGCTGCCTGCAGACTTTGTATCTAAAGTGGTATATAAATATGGAGCTGTTTACAAACTTTTGCATCTGTCTGTGCTGTTTGTTACCAGAGAGTTTTAAATCGTTCACTGAATCATTCTTTTGTGATTTTTCGTACCTAATCAACATAGGTAAGAAGAAATAAATAAAAACTAACCCAACCGGCCACAGGTGGTCTTGGCAAGATATATGATGGAACGGTGTCAAGAAGCCATGATGAATATACTAAGGTATGGAAATGCTACTTTTTCATCACAAAAAAAGTGACCCAACGGGCCACGTGTGGTCTAGGCAAAGTAAAGTATGTGATGGAACGGTTTCAAGATGCCATGATGGTTATACTAAGGAATGGAAATGCTACTTTTTTCATCACAGTAAGAAGTGACGGTTGTCTAGTGTGTGTGTGTGTGTGTGTGTATATGTATATATATATATATATATATATATATATATATATATATATGTATATATATATACACCGTATGTATATATGAGATCATGTGATTTATAAATTCTTAAGCTTTGACATGAATAATATTGTGGTAGTTATGAATAGCCTGGCAGATTTAGGGTTAGCTAAAAATGTATCTCACCATCCAGCTAAGATTGTAAGTTCTTTTTGAACAACGAGGATAAGAGCAGGCGAAAATAATAGTTATACTCAGTGTATAATTATAACTAATTTACATGCACAGTATCTTTAATTAACCTCAGACTATAATATTTACATACTTAATATCATTTACCTGACGCCTTTAAGCACTATATCAGGTGACACTCAAACTAAATTATAATTTTGTCAAGTTAGTTTTTTTTCAATTAGGCATCCTTACGTCTTTATATTCGTAGACTATTTCCAGCAGATAATTATCCTGAAAAAACCTGTAACGACATAATCTCCTTATTTTCTTTAATAAAAAATGTACAGATTACATTTCATGCTTTTCATCATCTTTTCTTCACTTCACATATTTATTCAACACATTAGAATAATATGATTTATCACAGAGCTCTCTCAATGCACAGAGAAACAAACGATCATGCATTTCAGATAATACTGCAATTACATAACATATTCCATCACGTCAGCGGCCACAGCTTGGAGATTGAGTTGGCGTTTTCATGACTTTCACATCGAACTCTGTAATTTAGGGAAAAAATAAGTAAAAACACACAAAATCCAGCAATGTCAGAGAAGGAATGCAGAATTTTTGCTCATTTTTTGGGTGGAGGGATACTGAAAATGCAGAATTTGCTCTGAAAACAATTTAGTTACCAGACTCAAGTGATTTATATTGATTGTACCCTTTACACTGCGGGGTGCGTGGTCTCATTATTGGTGTCCGAGGAAATGTATAAAGTACGTTAGTAATTCCATTGAGCTGCTTAAGTGTACGTTAGAAATTTACATATATATATATATATATATATATATATATATATATATATATATATATATATATATATATATATATATATATTATATTTGTATATATAATCACTGACACATAATTTGTATTATCCTACTACTTCACTACCAATTCGAAAGTGAAAGGAGAGTGTAAATCATAACCCGTTTCTGGCTTTATTTCTAAGCCATAGCATTGCGTAGCAGTCCATCGTTAATGACTAAGTCGAAACAGTGGGGCCTTTTACCCAGTCTGTAATTTTCCTAGTGATAATGACATATATATGTATGTATATATATATATATATATATATATATATATATATATATATATATATATATATGTGTGTGTGTGTGTGTGTGTGTGTGTGTGTGTGTGTGTGTAGATACTGGTTGGCTGTATCTATAGTGTTTGTGATGGGGATTCAGAATGCTCTGTTCTCTGCATAAGGCTGCAGTTAACATGTTTCGGTAAACTTGAGCTCTATTTGCTGCCTTGGTCAACAGAAACAAAGCAGCAAATAGAGATCCGAAGTTTACCGAACATAGTTAATTGCAGCCTTATGCAGAGAACAGAGCATTATGAATCCCCATCACAAAACACTACAGATACAGCCAGTCTCTCCTTTGACTCTGTCGGTCTGTCTGCTTGTCTGTCTAGCCGCTAGCTTTGGAGTAAGAAACTTAACAAGGTGGAAAAATGTTGCAAATGAAAAACCACGACAGCCGTTGAAAGTAGGTTTACGTTTGTTTTTTTATTTCATGCAGAAGGAAATAAAAAAATTAAGGTACTCCTATTATCAATAATGGGAGAAAAAATATTGGTTGTAACTAGGTAAATGATCAACATAGTAAATTCATTTTCATTTCAGTCTAATATATTTTGATTATATAAATCAGAGGCATAGAAATACCTTCATAACACTACTCGTTTATCTGAATATACAAATTTAGAGGCTTTTGATCACTGTGCGTCATTAAGCCGATTTTAATATCAGTTTTGACAAATTAGTTTTGGCCAGCTGTTTTGATAACATAATTCACGAACTGGGAACAAGGTTTTTCCAAACTTTTAACCCTTTACACCAACATTCACAATACGCTATTCATCTTCATCTTTAGTTACTTTATAGATTCCTAAATGATAAGGCCCTCCACCTAGTAACTTTTAGGTCTTCCTGTCATTGTTCTTCCTAATCCCAGTCGTTTATACAGTCTTACACCAAGATGTCGTCCTCCATCATCAGTTCTTCCACATGACCGAGTCGCACCTTCTCCCATCCCAGAAAAAAATAACAATTATTTAGGTTTTCTTCGTATTTAAGTATTTCTTCATTTTAGCCTTTGGGATATATATCTTTGTTTTGCTACTTTTTAATATTATTCATTTGGGTAAATTGATTTTTAGCACATTACACAAAAAGTAATTTTTTCACTTTCATTAAAAATGTTATTTCTTACAGGTCTAGACGAAATTTCTAATTGAAATTATTATTTATTATGATCATAATGTAACTGCAATCCTTGGAAATTTAGAATTAAACATTTCTTTCAGGGGATTTTTTTTATCTAATTTCATCGCTAGATCTAAATTTTGGATTGAAGAAAATAACTGTCCGTATATATGCGAATATTTTCTTCTTCCCTTATGAACATTACAGTCCGAAATCCTAACGAGAGCTCGAATTGAAACATAATTATTATTATTATTATTATTATTATTATTATTATTATTATTATTATTATTATTATTATTATTATTGTCTATCATAGTCATCCTATTCGACTGGGTGGTTTTTATAGTGTGGGGTTCCGGGTTGCATCCTGCCTCCTTAGGAGTCCATCACTTTTGCACTATGTGCATGTGTCCTGGAGGTACTTCGGCATCTAGTTTTTCCAGATTCCTTTTCAGGCATCTGGGGATCGTGCCTAGTGTTCCTATGATTATGGGTACAATTTCCACTGGCATATTCCATATCCTTCTTATTTCGATTTTTAGGTCTTGATACTTATCAGTTTTTCTCTTTCTTTCCCATCTACTCTTGTGTCCCATGGTATTGCGACATCAATGAGTTATACTTTCTTCTTGATTTTGTCAATCAGCGTCACGTCCGGTCTATTAGCACGTATCACCCTATCTGTTCGGATACCATAGTCCCAGAGGATCTTTGCCTGATCATTTTCTATCACCCTCAGGTTAGTGTCCGTACCACTTAGTACTGCATGCTAGCTGGTGTTTCTTCACAGGCTCCAGTGGAGGGCTTTGCTACTGAATCATGCCTCTTTTTGTACTGGTTCTGTGCAGTCGCCGGACATTTCCTTGCTATGTGGTTTATGGTCTCGTCTTCATAGTGCACTTCCTGCATATGGGTTATTCCCATATGCAGGTGTTATTTCCATCTATTGTTCTTTGGACATATCTGGTTCTTAGGGCCTGATCTTGTGCCACTCTTAGCATTCCTGCTGTTTCCTTCTTGAGTTCCCCCTCTGTAGCCATTGCCATATTATTATTATTATTATTATTATTATTATTATTATTATTATTATTATTATTGGAGAAGCAAATCCACAGTTATGTATATGTACATATTGGCTCATGATGCATATGGAAATTGAAATTAGCAGTGATTTTATGGGAAAAAAATTAATTGTTCCTTTGCAGAGAGGAAATATGTCTGCCACTTTTATATATCTGTTTATCTTTTAATATTTAATGATTTAATGCTTAGGATCATACAACCTATTAATTATACATATATACATATATATATATATATATATATATATATATATATATATATATATATATATATATATATATACATACAGTATATATATGTATATATACATATATATATTAAATATATATCGATATATCTATATAATGATATATCTGTGTAGCTATATCTATCTATAATGTGTATATATATTATATATATATATATATATATATATATATATATATATATATATATATATATATATATATATATATATATATATATATGCAATAAAATGTAAGGGGACGAATACGCAATCATGTAATCATTATTACGAGTACTAAAAAAACAAAATTAGTGTGAAGGGAATACGAAATATTTAATACTACTAACGGAGCAGGGGTTTGTCGATTCTAACCTGTTCCATGATGAAAATGTCGAAAGTGAGAACACACAAAAACAAAAAGTCTCGATTGGAACAAAACCAGGTGCGGCCAGGTAAGCCGTTAATGATATGCGTCAGTGATGTCCTCAGGCTACAGAGCGAGTTCAGACAAAGACAGTAGCATCACAACAGTTGTAATTTTAACCTCATATTAAAAAAAAAAACTGTTCCTCTTCAACTCCTTGAAACACTATAAAGATGAATAGCTTATAGCCTAGTCTATGTTGAATTATTCTATGAATATTGTGAATGTATTATCTTGGTCTTAATTAAACTTGAATATGGAAGGAATATGAAGACAGACAGTAGATGAACATTTTGGTCTTCACTAAACGTGGATATGTAGTCGGATATGTAATCGGCTGCATTTATGAAAAAAGCACCTTACCCCAAAATTGCTACAAAAAGGTTTCAACTGGTTGTAGTTGTATCAGGTGTGCTTAATAACATATCAAAAGTCTACCACAATCTGACCATGCAAAAGGTCTGATTTCCAAGATGGCATCTATAATGGCCTCTAAACCCTTAAAATGCCTGCTACTTTCATTATTCAAACTAGAGAAGTAATGCTGGTTCCTAACATCTTATTTTGGGGATTCGAAGCCCATTTAGCATATCTGCATTATATTGAAGTGATTATATACTCACAAAATCCAAGATGGAAGACCAGTATGGCTCCATGCTATGAAAATCTCCATTATTCATTCTAATATATTTTATAAAAGTAAATTTAGTGTCTATACACCTGTTTTGGTGATTTGGGAATCCAAAGAGCACATCTGAATTACAGTATATTGAAGTAGGTCTAATATACAAAATTTAATATGAAGGATTAGTATGGCTGCCAAACAAAAATAATAACTTATTTTAACTCATTTTACACAGGTAAATTTACTGTCTAAACACGTGCTTTGGGGAATCTTGGAATCCAGGCAATTTATTTAAATCACAGTATATTACAATGATTACATATTTATAAATTCTAAGATGGAGGACCAAAATGCTGCCAAACTACAAAAAGTCAACATTACCCATTTCACCTCGCATTACAGAAGTAAAACATGCTGTCTAAACCCGTGTTTTGGGATATGGCATTCAATTAGCCTGTGTGACCTACAGTAAACTGAAGTGATTTTATATTTATAAATACAAAATGAATGATAAAGGAGCAAAATAGCTGCCAAATATGAAAATCCCATTACTCGTTTCAATTTACTTTACTCACGTAAATTTAGTGTCTAAATCCTTTTTGGGAATCTGAAATCCAACCAACTTATCTGAATAACTGTACATGAAGTGATTAGATTTTTCAACATCTAAGAGGGGGACCAATAAGGCCACCAAACTTAGTGTAGTGATTACTGGTAAAATGTTATCATAAATCCTATATCATAAATTTCTGAAAACCAGGTTTACAAATATTCACTATCGCTTTCTTCTTTCTATATGGCTTGATTGTGTGGATTCTCACAGTTCTCAACTTGACATGGCCCACAAGCAGGTGTACATGGTAGTTCATAGCCTTTGCAACTGCAATGCGTTTGACAGGCACTTTTGAAATTACAGTGGGCCATCTGAAGGAGGCATTCTGGTGCAGCAGTTTTTCTTACTCATAACTGGCAAGAGTACTTATTAACTTTCATCTTTGCGTTACAATGTTTTGATAAAAAGAATTGTCTCTGCCAACCCCAGAACGCCTCCCACCCACCAAGTCCAGATCATGGTGTGGACTGGAACCGAAAGTGACATGAATGTAGTGGACTGAGGATGGAAACTGGAGGGCAGTAGGTTTGTGCCAGTTATGAGCAAGAAAACTGGTGCACCAGAAAGCCTCTTTCAGATGGTCCACTGTAATTTCAAAAGTGCCTGACAAACGTATTTTAGTTGCAAAGGTTATGAACTATCATGCACACCTGCTTGTGGACCATGTCAAGTTGAGATCTGTGAGAATCCACAAAATCAAGCTTTATAGAAAGAAGAAAGCGACAATGAATATTTGTAAACCTGGTTTTTCAGAAATTTATAATATAGGATTTATGATAACATTTTACCAGTACTACTACACTAAATTTGGTGGCCTTATTGGTCCCCCTCTAGATGTTGAAAATCTAATCACTTCATGTACTGTTATTCAGATAAGTTGATTGGATTTACAGATTCTCAAAAAGGGATTTAGACACTAAATTTACGTGAGTAAAGTAAATTGAAATGTGTAATGGGGTTCTCATAATTTGGCAGCTATTTTGCTCCTTTTATCATTCATTTTGTATTTATAAATATAAAATCATTTCAGTTTACTGTAAGTCACACAGGCTAATTGGAATGCCATATCCCCAGAACACGGGTTTAGACAGCAAGTTTACTTCTGTAATGCGAGTTGAAATAAATAATGATAATTTTTGTGGTTTGGCCTCCATCTTAGATTTTATAAATACGTAATCATTGCAGTATAGTGCGATTTAGATAAATTGGCTGGATTCTAGATTCCCAAAACAGGGGTTTAGATGGTAAATTTACTTGTGTAAACTGGGTAAAAATAAGTATTTTTTTGTTTGGCAGCCATATTGATCCTGCATATTAAATTTTGCATATATGGAATTAGGGCTGCTTCAATATACTGTAATTCAGATATGCTCTTTGATTCCTAAATCACCAAACAGGTCTTTAGACACTAAATTTACTTTTATAAAGTAAATTAGAAGGAATAATGGTATGGCGGCCATATTGGTCCGCCATCCTGGATTTTGTGAGTAGGCTATATAATCACTTCAGTATAATACAGATATGCTAATTGGGTTTCCAGATCCCAAAATAAGATGTCAGGCACCAGCATTACGTATCTAGTTTGAATAAAGAAGACTAGCGGGCATTTTAAGCATTTATGGGCCATTATAGACGCTATCTTGGAAGTCAGACCTTTGCATGGTCAGATTGTGGTAGACTTTTGATATGCTATTACACACCTGATACTACTATAACCGGCTGAGAAACCTTTTGTATCAATTTTTAGGGTCAAACCTTATTTTCAGCCGACACTGGCTAGGGTTTTCCCTAACCTGATGAGTTAGTGGGCAAAACTAAATAGTATCTTGCGTTTTTTTTTTTTTTTTACGTTAAAGTAAAGTGGTTTTCCTCATATGATATGAGCCTCTCAGAGATTATGGATTATTATCTCTCGCTAGTCTTGTTAGCGTCGCAAGCAATTGGCCATGGAACTTTAAGTTCACTCATTTGATCAGTTTATTTCAAGTGTTTTTTTTTTGTTATTATGAAACTACTAAAAAGAACACAACAATTTCTCTTTATTTTATTTTCTCTTCAAGAAATTATTAATGGCGATGCTACCACAAAATGCTACTGTCTTTGCTGATATCTCAAGACAAGTGATCTTAATTGCTTGTAATTAAAGATAGATTAAATTATCTCCCTTCTCTGAAGAACTAATAGCCTTTAATTCCCAATGGATGCTCAATTTTCGTCCCTTTATATAAAGGAAATTCAGTTGTATTTATGATAATGTAAATTATATTTTTTTATTAAGAGTCTTTATAAGGAGAATTATACAGATTGGCGTTTTCAGTTTAAGACTTGATCACGTAGAAGTCAGTATAGAATACAAATATTAACTCCTCTTGACATGAACATCTATAATATAATTTTAGTAGTCCAGATTTTTTAGTTTTTTTAATGTTATTAAACATACACACACACACACACACACATATATATATATATATATATATATATATATATATATATATATATATATATATATATATATATATATATATATATATATATATATATATAGTGTGTGTGTGTGTGTGTGTGTGTGTTGGGGGTGGTGCATATGTGTGCCTGTGTGTGTGTACATCATCATGTCTTCCTCCTGTTTGCAGTGATCATATTCACAGTGTAAATATTATAGATATGCATACTTTTCTGGACCCTCCCAAAAAATATCTAATCATTTGCCTCTGCAGCCTCATACTGGAACAATGAACCTATTGATGTTAATGAGGTGATTCTGCGAACTAAAATTATTACGAAATTATTTATGTCCCCACCTATGGAGCTAACGGCTGTAAAAATGTTATTCCATTTTCCAACGTGTTGAACTCACACACGGACTTACCTAACGCCAATTGGGTTTTCATGGCTCACGTGAGCGGCACGCAACACCTTATGCGGATTCGTGAAAGCAAATCGCATGTGCGATAATGTGGGCTTATAAATTACGCCGCAGAGCCTTGTATGATTTTAAAAAGTATATTATGGACGTTTTTTTTTTTTTTCAAATTGGTGTTTGGGGGTCTGTTATAGTAAGCAGTTGAGGATATTTTCTGTTAAAACATACATATAATCTCCATCTGGCTGAAATGTTGTTGTCCTTTTAAGAATATTAGCTTGTTTTTCCTTTCTAAACTTGTAGTTTGTAAAAAATAAAGGAAACTACGCATTTGATAGAGAAAGTCATTGTTAATTTGTTAAAAAAAAACTGTTTGCAAGTGATGTTTTCTACATGCTATTTTCTTCTGCTTTATATCTTATTATACCTTCCTACACACGTGGGTAAAATGTAAAAGACAGTTGGTTTATCTTAATAAACACCTTAAAGAAAAAATCTAGCCTGCTTCGTAAAAACAGTAATGTCTATATTGTTTTCTAGAATTTAACGGCAGCCATATTGTTTGAATAGAGGAAGCAAAGTAGTATGAGCTAATCAATCATTGTTAATTTCATACTGTTGGAAAAATTATATACACACATATACATTATATATATATATATATATATATATATATATAGTTATAGAAAGATATATATATATATATATATATATATATATACATACAGTATTTGCATCACAGTCAAATGTCTGTCTTGACCTTTTTCCCAAGTCATTCCATTATTCTCATGCAAGTGTTAACCTGACAAAAGATGATCCTTCCTCTGTCATCATCATCACCAATCAAAACTGTAGCTGACCCATCCATCTTCCCAGCCCACCTAAGTCATTTTCTCTGCTTCATACTTGTATGCAAACAAGGTCCATCATTCCTCTCCTCTTCCTCTCCTGAGAACTCAGGAATTGTATTTTCGAGAGATGGAGGGAATTCGCTGTAGTTTTAGCCTGTTGTAATTTCCTTTAAACTCTGCACTTCTATCTATGTTTGTGATTGTTAATACACACGGTAATATATACATTACTGCAATAATAAGAAAACACACAATATTTATATATATATATATAAAATAAATATATATATACATATATACATATATATATATAGCATATAGTATATATATATAGTGTATATATATATGTTATATATATATATATATATATATATATATATATATATATATTTTCGAGTTTATAAATGTTGTCCAACACCAGTTCACTAGTAGCTGGGGAATTACTTAAACCCAAGGAAATTACGAGTGGTGAAGTATTGTCAACAGTGGATTGAACTGCTACCTGCCCAGAATAATGGAATACAGTGACTTTGACCACTGCTTAATGGTAGAGGCACAAAGCACTGTATTTTTGTTGTGTATAAATCAGGCCGCAGTTCGAATGTGACTTATAATTCTCCTTGGGTGTAAACGATTCCAGAGGCATGGTGCACTATATATATATTGTCATAAACTGGACGTCTTGGTTGGGGAGAAATTGAAACAAGGTTTATATTGATGCTGCCACGAAACCAAGAAAGCCCAGCTTATTAGCAAAAGGAAAAATTACTTGAAACTTACCTCAGATTTTCCCTGGATTACAAGTGAATGGGAATGTCACCATTTGGAAATTAAAATTCTTTTACAATTTACAGGAGTTTATTGACATAGATTTAGCAAGGAAACCAGGAGACAACAAAACATCATGATAACTGATGGGCAAACTCATTAATTGGATACATGGAACAATAATGTAACGATTGGCAACACACAAGCTGAGTAATAAGGGGGGGCCCAATTAGTCATGCCCCGATTACACGAAATATTCTCAGATGATGCAAATGATGGAACTCCAGGATGGGAAAATAATTCATATAAACATTTTCGGGCCACAACGACTTGATATCGACTGTGACCAGGAATATTCAGGATTGTGGATGCGTACAGCATAGTACTGGAGGGCATGAGGTCAGCTTGTCTCTCCTGAAAGAGATAAGCCAATTAACAATCTTGAGGCACACAGAAGGAAATGGAATCCCCCTGCAAATGGGGATATTTTTACAATTAAATATTAAATCATCATGTAGCCCAGCAGATATCATATGATGAAATCACGTAGGCACAATAACCGTAATCATGGGCCTTAACAAGTGAATCACTGATCGCACTCACACAAAGAGGAATTTAATATGGTATTGTTTTAGCCCAATTTACCTTTAAGTTGCACTCTGAGAGGGATAAATGATTTATCACGGACTTCCTGAAATTCAAGGCACATTAATGGCGAGATATGGAGAAGCTGGGCAGGACTCTTAACAATGAAGGATTGCTTGTGAGGAAGGAGTTAAAGTCAGAAAGAAACAGAATTTTAAGAGCTTACAAAGGAAGGGCTACTTGATTGACTATTTGCAATGAACTAACCTTGTCTGATAATGGCAAACAACAGTCGCTCTCGCTGTCCATCGACGTAGTTCGAATCCAGCATAAACGGAGAAGAGCGTTAGATCTGCCCGGTACTGAGATGAGAAAGCTGCTTTCAAAGCTAGCCAGTGTCTTTAGCCTCCATCGTTAGTCCGACATCTCAAATATGTCGCAGAACCAGCAAAGAGGCAGAGGAAAGCTTACTTAGAGTTAGGTGCTTACAGACAAAGTCCTGCCTGGCCCTTGCTTGGCCATTAGGCCTATTTGACCTTCCCATACCTAAATGTTTCCTCATCGCGCAGGAAGGAAAAGGAGGTTTATTGTTTCCAGGATCAGGCAATGGGAGGTGTTCCTACACTGCTGCTAATACTGTACTAACAGCCCTGATCTAGTTCAAACTATGCAAATGAATAGCAGATTATTTCAAAATTAAATGATGCACAGAAATCTACAGGAGGGAGGGATATATATCCTTGACAGGTCCTCTTGGGTGGGCATCCTTCCTTCGTGTGAGGGTCTGGAATGCTTAATTCCTCCCTAGCCATTCCTGACCCATATATGGATTGTGGTCTGAAGATCAAAGGAACCCAATGAATCACAAGTGTGAGGGGGTTATGAATTCAAGTAATTTACAGGCCTAACTCTACCCATGGGTAGGTACGGCTACTAACTGGCGAGATGATGGAGAAATCATGCCTAGGACAAATGGTCAACAAACACTCAACCCAACCCAACTCCACATCCTACCACTGGCACTGAACGGCAGCTGGCACTAAACGCACGGCACGCACCGAGTTGCGATTGGCACCACGCCTTTACGAGTAAATACGCAACAAATTGAAACAGACCAACTCGAAGCAATTCACAATGGCATTGGCAATGTATCAGTTTGGACTGGCGGGCTGGAAGGATACAGCTGGCGTGTTGCTGAAGTGGTGCATGCGCGCCTGGCGTGGTTAATTGGTTAATGCCACGGGCCCAGAGGTCACACAGGCTACCCTCCGCAGGTGCCAGGATCGTTTCCTGAGATGGAAGCGGCCCGCACAGTGCCAAGAGCTTGCGGTTTGACTCGCTATGAAATGCTTCCGCTTCTTCTTTCTTCTTCGGGTTTCCAGGCCCACAGCCAAACCTAGGGGTGATGAGGATAATACCTCCAAGAACGGCCAGCGCGTCAGGAGCAGGATCAGCGCCCTAGGGCTCCGGGCTGGTCTCCACGGGCTGCGCACAACCAACGTGGGAAGAGAAATCCAGTTGCTCGCGTCCTGGCGACAGTTCCTGGTCGACCAGAAAAGAGGTACGTCCAGGCCTGCCAGAGGGTCGTCCTCAGTAGGTGTAAGAGGAAAGAAGAAAGATCAGGGGCCTGAGTCTCGGGCATTGTGTGATGACTCTCACGGTTGTGAGATTTGGTGGATCTCCGAGAGGACTTGAGTCGTTGTTCGGGTCCACTGGCATCTAACTCCAGGCCAGGCACACGGAAGTACGCTTGGCAGGAGCATCCAGCCAAGATAGGCGGAGCTTGGCACTGACCAGTGCTCGTAAGTGGCACTGGCAGCGAATTGATGTCAGACAAAGCTGAAGGGGGACCCGGGGAATCAAGACCCCTCGGTGTCCCTGGCATGAATTGGGACAGTGATTCCTGTCTTGAGGAGAGGGCTGGGCCTCTCGGTTTGGTGGAGTTGGCCGCTGAAGCATGCCCCGTTGGGGGCACCCTGACCATCTCTGAGTGCGGCTCCTATGCTGCAGTGGTCCTGCAGCGTGTAATTTGTGCATCCCTGTGATGAGGAGAACAGCGTTGGTGGCCGCTGCTCACAAGACCCGCGGACTCAGGCCTGGAATGGCGGATGGTGGCTCAGGCTCTGTCGCCTATGCGCCTGGAAGGTTCGTCTTCACTGGCACAGTCAACACAAAGGCTGTGTCCCCATTGGAAGAAGTTGCTGTGATGTTGAGGAAGCAGTTAGCAAATAGAGTGGTATGGGGGTGGGACATCCCCAGGAGGATGTCTCGGACTACAAGAATACTCCAAAAGCCTAATCTGGCTTGGATAAATTGCAAGACTGTGCCTTGTTGCTCCACGCGGTGATCACCTGAGCTCAACTCAGGGACTGGGTCAGGACTGTTCATCCACCCAGGTCATGTGTCCACTCTAGTGTGCTCCTCTGGCCTTGGCACTGGCTGGCACTTGGGCTTCCGATGGATCAGACTAATGTCTGTTTTGTGATTGTGCAAAGCAGTTGGCAGGTGCACCAGGGGGGCTGGGAACCATCCAGAGAAGCCACTGAGACGGACTGTGTCCAGACCTCCTCTCAGGTGAATTCTCCGTGGCTCAAACAAGAGTGGGTGGCACTAATCATGTTCACGGCCTGGAGTGACCACATGTTTTGGGCATGCAGGATACCCAGTAGCAGAAGAGTGTCCCAGTTCACAGGCTTCGCAGGGGCCCCAGTGATATGTTGATTTCCGGCAGTGACGGCAAAGCAAAGACGGTGCTGAATTAGGGGCGGAGAGGAGGACGACTGCTGGGTGGTGGCTGGTGGTTGCTGTCTGCCATCAGTTATCTTTATAGCGTGTAAGTAACTGTCTGCATGGCCATACCTTACAGATGGGGTACAGAAGTTTGTTAGGCGGGCCATTCTGTGAGCGATTGAGGCCCGAAAGGTGTTTGGGTGGCACTATTTTGCGCTGCAAGGTGCCAGAGAAGGATTATATGTCTCCCAGGCATCAGCTAAGCAGCAGGTTTGAGGGGTGGCTGTCGCTTATCATTAAGATACACAGCCAGAGGCCCAGGCAATACACTGGAAGAGGCCTCCAGCAGGTCCGCTGAACAAATCCCTTCAAAGGTGTTAAAAATCAAGATAGACTTGAACCACGGGTCCCAGCTTGGGTCTCTGGGCACTGGTGTCGAATTGTCCAGGACCAGCTGGACATTCCCAGCCATACCTCTGAATCTTTAACTCCACCTCTCAGGGGTGGGACATTTCATACGCCTTTAGCTGAAGTGGCCTGACGGTGGGTGCCATGTCCCGTTGATCTCTTTCCAGGGCTCGGAGCAGCTCATCTTCCTGTCTAGGTGCTTGGTAAGTAGTAAGGCCTCTCAGTAGTGGTGGGCGACGATACCAAGGTACTGGGAGTATTCGACACACTTCTGTATCGAAAGCATCGATGGCTAAAATGCCTGGTATCGAGTATTTCGAGTATCAACACTTTAGGCAATGTTATTGCGAATTATATCGTTTATTATAATAATGTCAACCCATGTCTTTTTTTTTTTTTTTTACTAAAATTTGTTCGTGTGCATGTGTACCTGGTATGTGTAGGAGACATGGATCAGTGGAGGAGCTGAGGCTGAGTGCCACGTGACCATGAACAGTACAAAAGCCTACCTGCTGCCCGAATCATCATTTGTCAATCGTCACTCATCAGTACAAACTACAAGAAGTTCTTGCTGTTGGTTGATACCCTATGCTTTAAGTTACCGCTACCATTATGCCAAGAAACGTAGTGGTGGTTATACTTGATGATGGCAACAAGATGACTCCCTCCAAAGTAACGTGTCAAACAGGGAGGTGTTGTCCAGCATAGTGGGAAATACAAGTAATAGCAGTTCAAACATTCTGAAGAAAAATATCCTGTGGAGTCAGCATGATAGAGGATAAGAGAAAGGAGAAAAGTTTGCTGCCTCTACTCTACCTACAAGCAGACAGCCCACATTATAATGAGCAGTTTCACAAAGTTGGCAAATATCCAGGTATGTAAAATGTAACGTCAGAGATTTGTGAAGTCTATGCCTATATGGTTATTAGGCCGGTGGCCCACGCCATATACCATCTCACTAATAATATGAACACACTTGCTGCGAACAGCGATATAGTATTGTCAGTCATATGGTAAGATAAAAATATAGGCCTATATTGTAGGCCTTAAGATCAACTGTTACATGATGCCACACTAAGCATTAACTGACTCCATAAATCTTTATTTCTAGATGAACATCCTGTTTGCTAGCTATTGCGCAAGGAAGCTGATGAATATATTGCTGTTGATCTTCAGCCATTCTCCATTGTCAAGATGAAGGCTGAATTGTTGAGAGCTTGACTCGCCGCTATAATATACCAAGTAGAAGGTCCCGTATTACGGACTGATCTTCCGAAGTGGTTTGAGAAAAAGGCACAAGCAGATGTTAAGTCTTGTTTGCAGAGTCACTGATCGAGTTATGTCCTTACTAGCTAGATTTATGGACTGTGCAGTGGGGAGGCCACATGTCCCTAACTTCTGCTATTATATAAACATAACTGGGAGTTGAGATCTTACACACTCAAGTACGTTGTACTTTCCAGAAACACACAGCCTATGCACATCTCAAAAACTTATGGCAGAAATGGAAGAGTGGGAGGTTATTTGACAAAGTGCGCTTATTGTCACGGACAATGGAGCTACACACAGTAGCAGGGTTCAGAATCAGGTTTCAAGCAAATACTATGTTTTGCTCCATTTACTGAATCTGGTAGTTCAAGATCTACTGAATCCAGCCAGCCATTAGGACCAATTATACAGAAGTATACCATTGCTCTTTTCACACAGCACCAAGGCTATGGACAAACTATAAGAAATTCAGTTAAACAACTAAATGTCCCTGAACACAAACTTATCAAATTTGTGTGACTGCTGGGAATTTGTATTTTATGATATAAGAGAATATTGGAGCAGACTCAGGTAGTCACACAGCCTTGCTTTCTAGGAAACCAACAATGTGCCTGATACATAATTTAGAAAAGCTTAAGGATGGCATGACTGCTCTTCAACCAGCTTAAGAAGTGACGCTGGGAAATATCAAGCTCAGAAGTGTATCCATATCAAAAGTTATCTCACTGGTACATTACTGTTTCTAAGTACGGCTGACCTAGCAAGAATGAACGAAATTAGCGAGTCATCTAACACGTCTTAGGACACGCTTCTTGAAACATAGAACAAAACTATCCCATTGCAGCCATAGCATATCTAGGACCTAAGATTTAAGTCCTCCCATTTACAGAATCGAAAATGCCAGTGATAACTAAGAGAAGATCATCCGGGAGTTTCAAAGCATCAGGACAACTCAATAGAACCTCGTAAGTGCAAACCAGGTCCATAGCAGCCCTGCACAGAAAGACAGAGGAATATGGTCAATGTTTGATCAGGCATGTGAGAGAAATAAAGAGGAATGCTCTTTCAATGGCGATGTTTGCAAGTTTGAAATGAGGTTGTAAGAGTGAGGAGCAATTGCTCAATCAGGAAATAGATCCTTGCTTGGTGGAAAAGCAGGAAGATGTCTGCAGTGTTCAGTAGATTAACAGCCAAAGAAATATCTCTGGCATAGTGGCTACTTCAGTTCCCCTCTGAATGCCTGTTTCACAAGCAGGACAGCTTATTCTGATAGGCGTGCCAGAATCAAAACCAAAGAATGTAAACATGAAAGCACATTTCTAAATAGTTATCTGAAGAAGTAATTTTAATCTACAGTCACACTCAGACTTTTATAGTCCTGTTTCTATGGTTCTGCCATTACAGTCCACAAACCACAGTTTAGTTAGTGGAGAAATCATTGTCTGTCATCTTCACAATTTAATAACAAAGTACAATGGAAGGTTGGGACTTTCTACGTCTGGGTGTACACACACAATAAATAATAAATATGCATATACATATGCCATAAATATGATGCAAATATGGCAATCATATACAACACCCAAAGACCCAACACACACACACACCTAGATTGCATTTATAAAAAGCAACTCCTCAAAATTGGCCCATGTGGCAAAGTGATAAGCTTTCATCAAATTTCTAATTTTATTTTTGAAACAGGGAAAAATATTCAGTTGGGTAATCAAGGAGGTAGAGTAATCGTGGAATTTGTATATATTCATTATGGTATGCATATTGCACTTTTCATCATGGTATATTAGGGTATCAAGGATTCTGACTTTGTCCATTTATTTCCATCCGCAGGATAGCGAGCTCGTCCTTTTGTAATCCCGTGAAGGGGATACCATTTTGTCACTGAAAAATAGCTCACATATTAGCCCAGAGGGGTTGAATAGATATATAATACAAAATTGTTTGAGCACTTTTGCACAGACAAAGAATTACATGAAGTTCTTTTATTTTATAAGAAAAGGAAAGAAGTTGGCTAGATAACAAATACAAGATAGTATGTATGATTCATTACAACCTCTCACTACATATTCCTACCTTATCTACAAATATAGCATAAATAGTAGTATAATAATGTCTAAATTCCTTTCTTCAGGTGTATATATATATATATATATATATATATATATATATATATATATATATATATATATATATATATATATATATATATACACATATATAGCATACATGTTTAGAGAGTAATATATATATATATATATATATATATATATATATATATATATGTTATATATATATATATATATATGGTATATATATATGCCAATGGTTAAAAACGGTTTCAGTAAAAGCACCATAACAACCCCATACTGAGATTACAGGTATTCTGGTATCGCACCGATACTACTACCATACTGATTAAAAAATACTTGCATCAGACGAATTAAAGGCAATCGACGCCCATCACTACCTCTCAGCCAGGCTGACATCATAGGTCCCTGAAGAGGAATCTGATCTCTTCGTTTACCAGCCCCGGCTCGGGTTTTCAGTCCATTTTCCGCGCGTTATTGACTGTCGACAGAGAGGCATTTATGGTAGATGGAGTGGGGCTAGAGGTTTACAGTTGCCAGCTTCCTGCGCTTTTCCTTCTTGGCCTCTCCAACTCGGAGCTCCCTGTCTTTGAGGGCCAGTTCATGCTGTTCTCTTCTTTCTCTTCTACTTCTCTGCTGCCTTGGCTTCGTTGCCTTCCTCCGTTCTTCTCTTCTTCTCTTCTTCTCGCTGCCCGGCTTCTTGCTGCCTCCGTTTTTCTTTCTTCTCTTCTTCTCTCCGCTACTTGGCTTCCTCTGCTGCCTTCTCCGCTCTTCTGTTTCTTCTTCCTTGCTGTCTCTTTGTTCTTCATACTTTCTGCCTCAGCAATCTGTCTCTTTATAAACTTCTGAAGGCCTGTTGAGCATCTATCCTCCTTCCCTACATTCCTAAAATATTGGTGCTCCTGCTGATATGTTGCTGATGGAAGGGGGTGCTGAGGAGTTATTGGGTGTTCCCTGATAGTGCGTTTGTGGACGTATGAGGAAGTGTCTCAGATTAGTACCAATGAGTGGCACTTTGAATGAGGTGGCACTGTAGATGAGTGTGCTGCGAAGGTCACACTAGGGAGCGTTCCTGAAGGGAAGTCTTGAGTCCCATGGGCAGATATTAGCAAATGGAGTGCTCCTGAAGGCTCTATATCCTGCATGGATGCACTGTTAATGAAGTGTTCTGAAGGAGCTGCGTCCCTGCGGGCAGAAACACCGGCTGTAGCACTCTGTTTCTTCTGGCGCAGGTAAAGGGCTTATAAGAGGTTGTTTTGTTTGAAGGCACTGTGGTGCCAGCACTGGAGTACGTAAAATGTCAGTGCATGAATTGGCACTAGGTGAGGTACTCTACTTGGAGCAGAAGGTAAGTAGGGAATAATAGGAAATGAGAGACTGGCAGAAGGGAAGAGAAAGGAAAGCAAAGGACAGATAATTGCTTCAGTGATTGTTATTAGCAGTGCCATGGGGATTAGTGGCACTGAGAGAAATGGAAACTGATGTGACACAAGTGGGTAGCTAGTTATGAGAATCCAGAGGGCGCTGTCATATGAGTGACAGGTAGGACATGAGAGGCATAATGTAGTGTTTTTAGCACTTGCAACAAGCAAGTCTGAGATAAAGATATACCTCTACCTCTGCACTCCAGTTGACGACACGGCAACAAGATATATATATATATATATATATATATATATATATATATATATATATGTATATATATGTGCTTATAATTGGTTTGAGCTGAAGACTGAAAGAAAAACTAAAGTTTATTCACAAATATACGTGCTCAAAACTATGCACTGTGTATAGATAAATTTTTTTCTGGGTAATGAATTTGAAATTCCAGATTAAGTATTAATATAATCTTTGCATCTGCCTTTATAATTTGTGATAATCTTCAACCTGTGGCAAATTTTTCTCAGTCCCCAAGAAATGAAACGAACATGAGAGGGAAAGCATGGGAAAAAATCTCTCTCTCTCTCTCTCTCTGTGAGTTGTGTAATGAAACTATTTCTTATGAAATTTGTTAAAGTGGTTTTTTAATAAGAGAAAATATAGTCTTCTGCGGAATTACGTTATGTTACTTAAGTATTTATGGAATTGGTATTTGGTCTCGCACGATCAAAACTGTGGTATGATACGCGCGAATAAAATTGTTTCGCAAGTTTCCTGGTTTATGTTACACACAAGGACGAGTTCGTTCCCGAACACACGTTAGGGACTACTTGCGCGTGAAAAAGACAGCTGATCGTTCGCTCTGCTCCATCGTGGACAGAGCACGAAGTGGAATTGGATGAAAAAGAACTTCTACTTTTCTGCTAAGTGCGCGGCTGAAATGAAAAGAATTATATTAACTTTGAATACTGCAATGTTCTTTACTTTACTTTACTTTGCATTTCTTATTTTGTAATATGCACTGGAGGGCTGCGAAGACTACGCTCGAAGACGATTTTCCCAACACTGATATTTCCGTCATGCGTCGTTTTGAAGCACACGTTTTCGCTAGCCGTGTAAATGCCAGATATCGCTACACGGTTTCCTGTAAGCTACAATGGTTATTTCAAAATCTATCACTAACCAAGAAAATGTGGCATTTTCTTTGCCGTGTATTCCGAACAAACTCTCAGCTACTGGTTCTAGCTATACATGCAAAATTCCCTAACTAACCACTTCCTAATTTTATTCGCCTGGTCCAGCAAACTCAACACTGTCCTATTATTAATTAGAAATTTACAGCACACTCTACGCCTACCTCTCTGTTTTCGCTAATATAAAACCCTATGCGTTCGCCGTGTTATGAACGCTTATACGATACGAGGAATTGCGTTTAAAGAAATATTTATATCACTTTATTTCTTAAATTAGAACATGCACAATAATCTCTGTTTACTGTGTTCTGGTCTGACGGTTTCATGTGTGCCCCTTTGAATAATGAAATGATTACTGCAAATTTAAATTAATTGATTATATATATTCCTGGTTTTTCCTAGTTTAGCTTAATAGCGAGGCTAATTAACGCTAATGACTAGTCTAGTCCTGGCAATTGGTCGTCACTGTCATAAACTGGACGTCTTGGTTGGGGAGAAATTGAAACAAGGTTTATATTGATGCTGCCACGAAACCAAGAAAACCCAGCTTATGTTAAAAGAAAAGTTATTTGAAACTTATCAGATTTTCCTGGACATAAGTGAACGAGAAGGTTGCATTTGAAATTAGAATTCTTTACAATTTGGTGGAAAGCTTATTTATATAGATTTAGTGCGAAACCAGGAGACAACAAAACATCATGATAACTGATGGGCAGACTTATTAACTGAGATACATGGGAAATAATAATGTAACGATTCAAGTAACATACAAGCTGAGTCATAAGGGGGCTCCCACTTCGATACAATCAGTCCAAGGATACACACAGCTAGTCATGCCCTGATTACACGAAATAGTCCTGATGATGCAGCGATGGAACCCAGGATGGGAAAATAATCTTGCAAAATACTTTCGGGCCACAACGGACTTGATATCGACTGCGACCAGGAATATTCAGGATTGTGGGATGGCAGGCAAAATAACTAATGGGGCACGGAGTGCGATAGGCCAGCTTGTCTCTCCTGAAAGAGAGGTCCCGAATTAACAACTGAGGCACACAGAAGGAAATGAACTCTTATAAATGGTGGGGACATTTTACAAAATTTTCTTTAAATAATAACCACTACGTAGCCAGCAGATAATTATGATGAAACTCACGTAGGCAATAATGGGAACTGTAATCACGGGGCTTTTAATAACGGAACACGTGATCGCACCCACACAAAGAGTAAATTTAACAGTGGTATTGCTTAGCCTAAATTCCCACCCTTTAAGTTGCACTGGGAGAGGGCCAATGGATGCTATCACGGATCTCTGCTGAAATTCAAGGTACATTAATGCAATATATGGCTAGCGGTATTCCGAATAAAGAAGGATTGCTTTTTGTGGGAGGAAGGAGCTTAAAGTTTAAAGAAATGGCAGAGCTTTAAGGAGTCGGCAAAAGGGGAAGGCTTACATTGACTATTTTGCAATGGATGAACTCTTGTCTGATAATTGCGGCACTCAACAGTCGTCTCACGTTCATCGACGGCAGTTCAACCAGCATAAACGGAGAAGAGGGGCGTTAGGATCTGCCCGGTAATTGAGATGAGAAAGCTTCGGTCAAAGCCAGTCGCGCCTTTAGGCCCATCGTTAGTCCGATCCTGCAAATATGTCAAGAGTAACTGTTATAAGTGAGGGCAGAGAAAAGTTTACTAGAGTTAGCGGCTGGTGATTAAAGTCCTACCATTCTTTGCTTTAATAGGCCTATTTGACTTCCCATAATGGAAATGCTTCTCATCGCGTGATGGGGTGAAAAAGGGAGTGCCTATTGCTCAGGATCAGGCAATGGGGAGGTTCACACTGCTACACACTGCACTAACAGCCCTGATCTAGTTCAAACTATGCTTACTTCATGTCCGGTCGCCCGCCACCTTCCCGGCCCAACAGTCGAATGAATAGTAGATTATTCTCAGAATTAAATGATGCATGGAATCTACAGGAGGGAGGGATATATATCCTTGACAATATATATATATATATATATATATATATATATATATGTATTATATATATATATATATATATATATAATATATATATATATATTATAGTGTGCATGTGTGTATATATGTATGATATATATACACACACACATATATATATATATATATAGTATATATATATATATATATATATTATATATATATATATATATATATATATATATATATATAGTATATATATTGTCATGATGTATCAAGTAATTCAAGTTAGCACAAACTAATCTCAAAATTCAAAAAATATAATTCTACTTCAGCCAGATACCTGAACTCATAACATTAATTATTACGACTTGAGTACTCTAAAGGTAACAGGATCCTTTGGAGAAAAAAAACTTATCTATTACTTGAAAATCCAACTAAGTCTATCAGAATATGTGTGAGGCATTTAAAAATTTCATGTATCAAAATTAAACTAGAATATTCAGGAGTAGAAGGGCACTACTCCATCAAAAACTCTTAACTGTTTCCCTGGTCTTAATTCACTTTAGCAAAACTAAAAGAACAAAACATGTTTATCACTTTGCCTTATGCACACACAATCATCCTGGTCTACTGGTGATCAATAAATGAAACACTTTTTCTAAAAATGTTAAATACAAAAATTTATTTTTAAATTCAAAGAGTATAATTAGAATTCACAATCTGAAAAATTTACCATTACTTGAAAATAACACAACACTTAAATAATTCTTAATTAAATTATGAAACAAAACTAATTCTATTGCAAAACTTTATCAGGAATTTAAATTAATCGCTAAAAATTTTAACTATCAAGAACACTTAACATTTAGTAATATAATCTAAATTAATTAAAGATAACTGAATATAATGTTAAATTACCAAGAAATATTGAAATGTTAATAAATAAATGTTACATCACAAATAGTAAAATGTAAAAAATATAAAGAGATTGTAAAATAGAAAAAACACAAAAATATGCAGAAGATTTATCAATAATGATTTCACTGGTCAGAAATTCCTAACTTAACACACTGTTGCATTAATAAGTAAAATTCATGTTACCTGCACAAACTCTGTGAAACCTCTGTAAATCACTTGCCGTAGCTGGGTGTTACTACAAACACACTTTTTACCAGGCGTCACAAAGGTTAAATAACTTTACAATTCAGATCTCAAAAGTTAATGCTAATACGTGACCACAAAACACTACATTAAAAGTAATTTTTCTCTAAAGAACGTCTGAGAGAGAGAGAGAGAGAGTCCAAATCGACTGGTCTCAGAAACGAATGAAAACAAATTTTAGAATCTATAGTAACATACAAAAACAATTACATGATGTCATTAAAGCATTTTGGGTACGTGAGATAAAGTTCTAGGAATGAGGGAGGTAACAATATTAAAGCATTTTAAAAGTAGAGATACAATTGGGTTAGCTTCTAGAAGAAACATGACCAGTAAAACGTTTTGAACACAATCTTGTAAAACATGATTAATCTGATCAGGACACGTGATTCTTTTCTAAAGTGGCGCATTGATCAAATATAAATAAACGAAATCACTATCGGTCTGTATGGACGAATTGCATTTGTCAAAACCTGTCATCATGACCTAAACAGTTACGCTTCTTATCTTCAACTGATGACAATTGAAATGAAATGTCTTTGCCAACACACGTGTTCACATACTATGCTTTATCAAGAAAGATATTCGTTCCAAAATCGCGTTACCATTAAAAACTATACTGCACAATTCCCAAATTATGCTAAGGTTATTCAATCATTAGTTCTTTGAGATCTGATAAACCAAATATGACACTTTAACGACTACTACTCATTATGTCACAACATATGAAAAGTAAAGATGTCAAATTATAGGAGGAGAATATATATTATGCTACAAATATCATGAAATTTCTTCCTCAGAATAATATTTATCCTGCATGAACTAAATGATCACAACGGATAAATAATTCATGCATATTATCTTCTCAAATATGATTAACTTTTAGCACTTATATGGAGCAGAAAGTACACACTTACCTGGTTTAGTTTCTCATATTTTCATTTTTCATCTTATTGATAGAATGATTGTTAGGGATCCAGATTGCACTAAAATTTTCATCTTGTATGTCCACATGGCATCAAACTTTTCAATATGTGATTAATGCTAATGTTTCTTTTCTATTGTTGAACAAGTTTTGATGCTTTAACTTAAGATATAAAACATGCACTGAGGGAAGATCGTAAGGCTATCTTATTAAAGCAGACAGCTCCAATCCCACAGTTTGGATAATCAACTCTGTAATTCACTTAACTTAATTGGGTCTTGTTTCTAAAGCACTAGGTCCTGAAGTTATATACTTAACTTTCCAATTAATTTTGACATTCCAGAGTCCAAATAAACTTCTTTAGGAGGTTAAATCACATGGAGCTTAGTTATTGGCTGAGAAATTTGGACAGAATTGGTGATAAAACAAGCCATGCCCAAAAATCTGTAGTGGCTCCTCGTAGCAGGAGTGGAGCCTAATGATACCTCCATTAAGCGTCAATAGGAGCTGAGAGCGCTTTCCCAACTTCAAATCCTAGATACCGTAGTTAAGAAGTTTTATTGACAAAAAAAGTACACTAGTACAAATCATCCAGAACGACATAATCCAAAATATACAAAGTAAACAGTATCTGTTCTTGCAAGTACATGTCTATAGAAAAAAATTATTAACAAGAAAAGAAATATCATATAAATAACATAATCCTATAAGATTAAAAATAAACGAAAGAATCATTTATAAGGAAAAGCAAAGGTATAACTATTCAAAATAAGTCCCAATACAAGAATTATCGATGTCGCAATCTATACTGAAGAAAAGATAAAACAGAAGGTGTGCCATATATTATTTATGAATATGAAGCACTTCTGCGAAACATATTTACACAAATCAACAGTATTTATCATTTTCATTGAATAAAGTATCAGAGATTCAGTAACCTAAGTTTGGATATTTACGCTCATATGGCATTGAAAGAGGACAATTGATCAGAACGCAGATCTGGTAATGAATAGCACTAATACTGTCACATGCACACCCCCATCTGGGGAGTTCACCCACCTACCTGTTCTCTATACGGAGGTTATGGGGCATGAGTCAAACGACTGAAAGCCAAAGGAATATAATCAGAGATATATAATTTATCCGTATATAATTTATGCATTCCGGTTGAGAAGATCCAATTGTCTCCTGTAAGTCAGTATACTTTGCTGCTGAAGCTGGGCGGTTCTTGGTTAGAGTTGTGATATCAAACAGTGGATCAACTGATCATTGAAGGTCAGAACTGAACAAATCTATATCCAGGAGTCTGCAACTCTGCAGCATATTGCATATGGGCACATGAAAAGGCTCATCCATATCAGGATTAGACAACTTAATGTTAGAAAATGCTTTATTTTGATGCTACTGATGAATTGTCCTGTATCTGTAGATCCAGCCAAACACAAATGTGTACAGGTATTTACCCTGCATCTAGAAGACTTCACAAATTATTGTAATTACTTATTGTTTTTGTGGATGAATGTTAGCCATGTTTTGACCCATAAACAAGGGATGGTTGCTGCTTCAAAGACTTTCTCTTGAAATAGAATGGCATTTAGTATTCGTGTTATAGAACACAGAATTTATTCAAGGTCGATTGCCAAATGTTATTGATGTAGAGAGTAAGTTTTAACTTTCTGCATTCAGAACCAAGTCTTGTGTAAAGATAATGGTCACAGTAATTTATAGTTTGACTTGAACAGTTATTGGCCAACTGACACTTACACTTCGTTTATCACGAAAAATTTGCTCTTTTTCATTATTACAGATCTATTACAATAATGCATCATACATCAAATTTTTTAATACACATTTCTCGCATGTAGCAATAATCACTGTGTCATCCATCAATAAAGCATGACATGTAAATTACTCAAAACTGTCCAAGGTTATATTGCATTTTAACATCCTAACCATTTTATCCATATAAAATGACAAAACAGCAAACAATTCAGTGGGCGCCCCGCCGTACGCTTCCACAGAGCTATCGATCACAGCTGTTCAAACATTTTTGTGTTACTGCACATCTCTCGAATTGGTAGACAACATTCTTTTTCCGCCATATCCTAGTTCTTCAAGTAACTTATCATTTTCTGGGAACCCGTCATGTTTTATCAAACTACAACATGACATAGAGTTTTTCTAAAAATAGCCAAATCAATTACAATTCAATGATAATATTTGTTCTATACATCCTTTTCTGGGTGCTCCAGCTTGACACTTATCTACTGAACCATACTCAGGTCTATTCAATAGCAGTATGTCAAGAGAAAGATCCACCATCGTATCCAGCGATAATTATCCCCAGCAATTTGCTACTTTTTTCATTCTGTTTCCCAGATTTGGTAAGCAAGTTTACACTCATCCCAATGAAGACAGTACACCCAGAACCTCAAACAAAGTAATAAAAACTGTCAAGAAAAACGTCAGCTCACAGGCGGTAGGCGAACAAACAATCCGGCAGAGGCCATGTAGCTTTATTCATATTCATGTCTTTTAGAGCCCCATCTAGTTCTCAGGAGGAAAAGGATCACAAGAACAGTGGACATATAAGGTCATCGATACTTACCCTCTCATTTTGAACATTCATACATTACCTGGGTTTAAAAGGATTCAAAAATGGGTCTTGAATTTTTCCGTCGTCTGCTGCAAAGTATTTGCCCCACATTCGTCCCTTCCAGTCTATAGCTTCAGATTGCTTATGAATCATTACATCAGCAACGCTCCTGTAGGCTTTGTTACATCCCAATCAATACTTCTATCTTTCACTTACATTTTTCGGCAACTCTGCTTGATCGTATCTAAGCTTTCACTATTATAGTTTCTCTATGTAGCCTATATCATTAATCCATCAGAGTTGAATTAGACCATGTACTGTACAAATTTATCAACGCACATTATTATGTGAAATAGTTAATCAACTGATGAGTATCAGGTCTGGCGCAAGATATCCAACTTTCTATCTTCCAACAAAAAATTTAAATGACAAATTTGACACTCATCTTAAGCACCACACCGAAGGGGCAGGATTGAATTCTCTATGCTTTGATTTATTTCACATTCTATCATTGGTCATATCTTTTGATATTTCATACAAATCTAACCTTGATACCCATTTTCTATACGACAGGTTTCCACCCATTATTTTCTCTTCATATGAGACAGATTCATTATAACCAACGATATATGGTTACAAATATCAAGAAGCTTTCGCCCATTATTATTAATGATTATCTTGAATAGTCTACGTAATATATGAAACACCTTCATATTGACGTGATATTTCCAAGAAATCATACAGGCATTAAAATTCCCATAACAACTATTTGTTCCGCGATTATTTATCAGTTAGACTCTAAATTACCAAATTGCAATACATCAGCACGGAGAATCAGTAATGTAACAGCACTGAGAAAGACGCTAGGCCACAAGACAACTGAACCAGATTTGCTCTCACAATCTAACTTTACGTTTGTTATCAATCTCACATTACAGCCAATTAATAAAAGTACATCCGCTCTATGCCGGTTTTCTGGGGGAAGGGTTGTGAGAGTAAACAAAAACTCGGCACACTAATACTGTATTGTTTTGGTCAGGTTGGCTATAGTCTGCTGTGGATTCAAGACAAACTAAAATATCAGATCTTGCAATCTATCTCTCACACTGAAGATCTGTAGAAATATATCTTAATTCGTTTTGCCCATAACCTAGAAAAAATTTTACAAATATATTTATCAATAACTGCATTGTCTCGAAGAAGAAACCCATTTTTTCCACTATATCTAATTTTGTAGTAATTATATTTTCAGCTTACTTCTTCTTCTCTGCCTTCTTTCTAATACTTCATCTCCTCTTAACAGTGATGAAGATCCTTCATGAATATCCGAATACTTCTGGTCCTTCACAGTTCTTCAGATTTTTGGTTTCCAGATATGTTCCTTTGTTGTCGATTGTTGCCAATGATATGAATGGCCCATTCCGTCGAGGATCGTTTTCCTTTCCTAGACGTCTTATCTGGCACCTTCCCGCTCCATCTCCATGTCGACTGCATAGCCAGTTATTTCATCACCTTTCTTTACCTTGGCATTCGTCATCTCCTGATCTCATCGTTGTTCTCTGATAAATCTGGTTATAATAATACTTAGCTTTTTTCTTGCATCAACTAAGCCAAAACTTTTTGCTGCTGGCTTATAAATCTCCAAATGTCCAATCGTTGATATGATCTAACTTTGTTTAATTTGGTTCTTTATTTCATTTATTTCACCTCTCAGTAGCTGAGAGTCATCATATCCGGTATTGGTTAGCTTTGATTTATGGCGTTAATTCATTGTGCTTAATGCTTTTTCAACTGAGGATTAGTGAGTTTGCATAGCTGCCTTGTAGATAATGCTGTCACTGACTCACACTGTCATAGGCAGGCATTTTAAATTTCGGCATCAGGTCAACTCCAGAACTTTCCAAGACAATGTTGTCATGGATGCAAACTACATATACAACAATGCGCATGCAAAACCCAGTAACTGATTTGAGGGATGGTTATGAGATTTTCAACCTTGCTCCTCAAATTACGGCTAAGGTCTAATTAGACTATACTGCTTTCAATGTCAACAATCCTGCACAACATTCATGCACTTGAAAATAGGTTGTAATGCTGTTGAGCTTTGTATTTCTTTGAAATCTAAGCACATCATCGATTCTGAGTCTGTTGTTTATCATACAGCTCAGAATTCACCATCAGTTGCCTTCAAACCAGTTTTGTAAGTTGATTATGACCTGTTTCCTGGTTTCTTGAACACTTTTTCTTAATATATCTTCTGATGTTCTTCCCATGTATAAGAATAAATCTCACATTGTCACTGGATACATATCCACTCTATTGATCCTAGTAGTTGATCCATCACTGCTGGAATGCTAGTGTATCCATCAGACCAAAAACAAAATATGTATTGATAATAGTCCAAAAAAGGAGTAACAGCCACATAATTTAGCATTCTCATCTAAGGGAATTGAGAATATCTTTCAACAAGTCTATCCTAAAACAAATTTATTTGTCCATATTATCAAGCAATTGACTAACAAGAGGCAAGGGATAATTGTCAGCCACTGATGGAATTCAGTTTTCAGTAATCACACATCCTAATATCATCTGGTTTTCACCAATACACAAGGAGAACTATAATGACTCAGAACTGGTTCTACAATCCATGCACAAAATATTCTGAACTTCTTTCAAAAGACTTGATAATATAGGCTGATATAAGCTCCATTTTAAAAGGTTTTCCATCTTCTCATCTTTATCTCAGTGCTTTGTCAGATTTAGTACACCAGTACACTGCAAAATTTAGAAACCTTGAATCACTCTTGGGCTTAATCTACTACTTTGCTCTACGATCAGATGTTTTAGTTTATCTTCCAAATTTTCTAATATTAAAGAACTGTCTATTCTGTTAGCCCAATTCAGCGCCATTGTCCTCAGATGAAGTTGTCTGTGCTATTAATAATTAGTTTCAGTTTCAGTCTCTGAGAATGTAAGTGTTTCTATGATTCATGTATCTTCCTCTGTTGCTTTCTCTTCCAAGTCAATCACATGTTCGATCTACTCTAACTTCAATATCCTATATAATCTTGAAACTATTGGTATGGGAAATTCTTCACTGATAAATACCTAGAACTGCTGTCCAAGTAAAATTTCTTAGCTGTCTTAGTATCATATTTTCTTTTCTGTATTTTCTGACTATATTTCTAATTTTCAAAGAGAATTAATTTCTTAGTCTTCCTCAAGTTCTCTGCATATTCTCCTTGGATTTCCTCTGATTTCTTTCCTGCCTTATAAGAATCTTCAATAACTTAATATCCTGACCAAAAATCATTCCATTTGTGAACATCTCCATACTTTCTTCTGATAAGCATTCCTAACTTCAAATAATATTAAAGTGTAAACCAGCATCCTATCTTCTTCCTGATTCATTATAATATCTTAGTTAATATACTTTTCGTGTCTAGAAACCTTCCAAGGCTCCTTGAGTTCTGGATGATAAGCAGTTGATAACTGCTTGTTTTACCCTACCAAGTCTACTTCACATCTGAATAATTTTTGAAGTAAAGTTTGTCTCCTATCACTTTGCACACCCCCAGTATTCCAAACTTGAGAAACCCCACCAACTTCAGCAAATTACCTAGACTGAGCATTTACAGGAATCGCTCCCAGGATACTTTCTTTAGTCCCTGGACATTAATACAACAAAATATTCATTTTTCTTTGTTTTCGGAAGTGGCCCAACTTATCTATAATTACTCATAAAGGGTTCTCCTAACTTTATGGGATGTAGGGGTGCTTGAATGGTTTCATTCGGTTTTCCAGTTATCTGGCATGTGTGACACATTCTGCAAAATTCATTAACATCTTTGTAAAGTCTGTTGAAAAAGATTTCATAATCTTTCAACAGTCTTCCTGATTCCTATATGTCCAGATCTATGCGCATTGCTACAACTTGTTTCCTCAATGGATATGGAATCAAAATTTGATGATATTCACTCCATTCAGCATTTCTGGTATATCTTGTGGTCGATGCTCTCATTAGCAATCCTTCCTTTATAATAACAGGTGGAGGTTTGTTGCATCCTTCTTGATCAACAACCTGAAGAACAGATCAGCCAATGTTGCATCCTCTTCTGCAAAGCCTCATTAGCTTCTTGTCACTTGACCAACTTCAAGGGCTGAACTTCCATATCTGCTAACTCTACTCTGCAGTTCTTAATTACTATCTTCAGGAACACTTTAACCACTTATTCAGTTCACTAAACAACAGGATCCTGCTCTTCTGGGAAATCTCTTCATTACTAACAGTAGGGGAAACTCACTTTCCTGGAACAGCTCTTTCTAAGCTTAAAGATCCGCTACTTGACTTCTGGGCAGGTAAATCCTCAGCATCTTCACTTGCTGACATAGTTCTCTTCTATACTCCTGGTAGTTACACAACTTGGAAACAGGGGGTTTTTCTTTTCTCGAACTAATAGTAGGGGACTAACCCTTAACGTTTGTCTGTCACTAGACAAGGAATAAATGGTATGATCACCAACTTCATTATCCAGTAAAACATGTACAATCTTCAACAGCCAATGAGTCCTTTACATCAAAATCAACATTTCCTGTCACAATCTTACAGGATGTGCAAGCAGCATATAGGAGCACTTCCTCTCCCTCCTATACCCTTCAAATAACTGAATCTCCGGGTGAGATTCTTTCTCCAACTGTAGGAGTACCATGTGAACTACTACACTATGATACTTCCTCGATCACGAATACCCTGGTACCTGCACACTTCTCCTTTGAGTTGTCAGCGTACCTTCGAGTATATGGTTTAAAAGCCTCCAAGCTGCTCAGCCACTCACTGCTTGAGTTATACATTTCCACTGGTTGCTAAACACTCTGTTTGTTTTAGCTTCATTGTCCCTACACTGCCTTTGTAGTTTGTTTATCTGGTTACTTTAACCACTTGACCAATCATTATTCAAGGTTGTATCTGATAACAATCTTGACTGTGTCCTACCTTCCAAAATTTGTAGTAGACAACATTAGTCTTTTGCATCTATCTTGAGAACAGACTGATGATGAGGATGTAACATCTCAGTTGCTGAGGTGTTACTTGGCTTTATTGGTATAGCCACTAGAAGGATTAGTTGTAATGTTCTAAAATTTGATGAGACTCAAACCTGTTCGTTGTTGTTTCTGGTACTTGACATTATAATTTCTTTTGCTACATATAATAATAAAGTTTCTACTCAGTGTAGCAGTTTGACAAGTTTCTTAACTCTCTCTAGTTGTATTCTTATGTGTTCAGAATTCCTAAGATATTGTCTCTAGGACCACAACCCTCAAGCCTGGTCTAGATTTAACTTTTTTTAGCAGTCAACCATCGTTTAAAAATATCTTCTTACTTTGTAGGCATAATCCAAGAACGTTATCTTGTCATCCTTTCTCAAAGATCTGAATCTTTCATTATAATATTCAGGCCATCTGCAAATTTGTAGCACATTGTGTTTCTGAGTACCTTGTACTTCATACACTTGATCAGCTGATATGCTGGGCATTAGGCACTTCTTCCTTACCAATGAGAATACTCTGTAACAAGACTGACCATTTATCCTCTGGGCTATCCCATACCTGAAGCCACTTTTCAAAGTGATCAAATAACCTATCTTGGAGCTTCTTCAAACTGGGAATTAACTTGTGTAATTTTACTACATCAAATACAGGGTCTGAATGTCTGAGATAAGTAGATGGTACAGTAATGATCGAGCTTTTATTAACTCCATCTCCTTCATGTCTTGCCTCTTTCTTTCTTTTCTCTGCTGCTTTTCTTCTTTCTTTCTTTTTCTTTTCTTTTCTTTTCTCTCTCTGTCTTCTTCTCTTCTGCCTGCATTTTCTCTCTTCAGCCTGTATCTTCAGCTTAATCAAATTTTCTGCTTCTATACATCTTAGTTCTGCTTCTTTCATCATTTCTTTTCTTCTTTTGCTCTGTTTATCTGCAAATTCAGCTCTACAGTTGCATTCAACAATTCTTGCACTCTCTACGTAACTCTTCATCTGTTTACCAGAGTCCATCAATGCTGGATTGCCATATTTGATTTGTGCCTTAATCATACCACAGACACATTACCCTCTACATGCTACTCAAGTAGCGGCAATCCACTGTGCCTAAACAGTTGGATTCAGATAACTCTTGGATGTAAGGAGCTACAAAACCCCAACATTGAACAGAGCCATATTCTCGTAAGTTACTCAACTAAATAACTACAATACAAAGCAAAAAATAACTATGGTCACTCCTATCAAAATATATCCCTAACACACCCAGTATAAAACTATAAAATTAAAAGTGATATTTTGTTTTGTTCCATGTGGGTCTCTGGGCACCAAACTATAATGTCATGATGGCTATCAAGTGCAATTGGTTATTACACAACTAATCTCTGCATCCAAAAAATATAAATTTCACTTCAACCAGATACCTAAACTCATAACATTAATTATTACGACTGAGACTCAGTAACAGTGACTCTCAAGAAAAACTTATCTATTACTTGAAAATCCAACTAAGTCTGTCAGAATATATGTGAGTGTATCAAAATTAAGGTATCAAAAATTAAACTAAAATATTCTATAGAAGGCAATTACCCATCAAAAGCTTCCTAACTGTTTCCTGGTCTTAATTCACTTTAGCAAAACTAAAAGAACAAAACATGTTTATCACTTGCCTATGCACACAATCAATCCTATTCACTGGTGATCAATAAATAAACACTTTTTCTAAAAATGTTAAATACAAAAATTTATTTTTAAATTCAAAGTTTAGTAATTAAATTGGGTAATCCAAAAATTACTATTACTTGTACAACACACACTTAAATAATTTTGAATGTAAATTATGAAACAAAACTAATCTACAAAAACTTTATCAGAATTAAATTAATTTACAAAATTTGAATGCATTTGAAATTCACTCAAGATTTAAATAGAAAATCTTAAAATGAATGTGGTATTAATGTAAATATGCATTGTTAAACTACCAAGAAATATTTAAATGTTAAGGTAAATAAATGTTATACTCAAACATAAAAATGTGGAAAATATAAAGAGATTGTAAAGAAAAACACACAAAAAATACAAAAGATTTATCAGTAATGATTTGACTTTAATAAAAATTTCCTTAACTTATCATAACATGGTATTAATAAGTAAAATTCATTGTTACCCACACAACCAGAAAACTCTGAGAACCACTTCACAGAGCTGTGCATTACAAAACACACTTTTTACTAGCGCCGTTACAAACTAAATAATCTGCTAAATCTAGATCTCAAAGTTAATGCTAACATGTGACCACAAAACACTACGGTAAAAGTAATCTCTTTCTAAGAACGAGAGAGAGAGAGAGAGAGAGAGAGAGAGAGAGAGAGAGAGAGGAGAGAGAGAGAGAAATCCAAATCAACTGGTCTCAGAAATCAGAATGAAACAAATTCTTAGAATTCCAGTAATATCGTGAAACAATTACATGATGTCATTAAAGCATCTTGCACGATTCAAAGTTTTAGAAGCAGGAGGTGACGTCATTAAAGCATTTTAAAAGATACAATTAAGAAGCTTCTAGAAGGAAAATGACATCATCCAAGAAACGTTTTGAACACAATCTTACAAAACATGACGTGAACTGATCAGGACATCGATTCTTCTCTCAAAGTATGACGGATCTAAACATAACAAATTTGAAATCACTGCTCCGTGATTCAGATGGACGAATCGGCATTTATTTTCCAAACCTGTCATCATGACTCCTGAAACAAAGCGCCTCTTATCCAACTGATGACAATTGAATGAAACAAGTCTTCACGAATCATTAATGTGTCTGCATACTACTCTTTTTATCAAGAAAGATATTCGTTCTAACTACGTTACTATTAAAATTATATTACCAATTCTAAATTATGCTATTAAGTTATCTTAACTAATAGTTCTTTGAGATCTGATGCCAAACTAAATATGACACTTTAATGATCATTATCATTACACAAATACATGAAAAAGAATATGTCAAAATTATAGGAGGATATAGCCTACTATATTATACAAGGCACATCATGAAATTATATATATATATATATATATATATATATATATATATATAGAGTATATATATATATATATGTATATATATATACACACACACACACACACACACACACACACACACACACACACACAGATATATATATATATATATATATATATATATATACATATATATATATATATATATATATATATATATATATATATATATATATATATATATTAAATAAAATACTCACAGGAAAATGACAGGCAGTAGTTAGCGCTTTCACGTGTTTGTTCACGCATCTTCGGGGAACAAATGGGACACTGTTGAAAAAGAAGGTTACAAGGTAAACAAAAGAACAAGAATACCAGATGGTCAACTGTCAAAGGGTAATAAACAAAGAGATGATCCAGAATAGTTCCGGGGTCACAGGGTCACAAAAGTAAAACCTTTAATTGGCCATAAGAGATACGTAAGCGTTGCCATACAAAATCCCAACACACGTATAAAACTGAATACTAATTTTGCGTATTTTTATCAACAACTTTTTTTAATTATAAAAGGCATCGAGTTTAAACAAACCAAGACTTAAATTTAGAACATTTTGATTATTTGACTTGACAAAGCAAGATTCAGTGATATTCCTTTTAACTGTGTCGTTACACAGGACCAAGGATCTTGCTTCACTCTAGTTACTAGGATGATCTAAATCTCTCATATTTATGTATAATGCATTCGATATTTAGCCAGTTCTCACAGAATATTGATGTTGTTTGATTCGTTGTGAAAGTAATTTTCCAGTTTGTCCATAATATATTTTATCACACTTTTTACAAGGAATCTCATAAATGCAGCCAGAAACATCTTTAGGAGAATTTTTTTATTACTAAACTAAGAACATTAAAATTACTGAAAATAACATTTATGTTCAAAATCTTTAAAATCTAGGGATTTCTAAAAACCTTTCATCATACGGTAATTTGAAAATATTATACTTATTAGATTCAAGTTTGTTATTAGTTAAATAAAATGTTTTCCTGGCTCTTTTCCATGCTACATCTACAAAGTCCTTGTGTATTTAAGTTTCAAAGGCAATATCATAAATAGTTTTAATCTCAGCATCAATGAACGGTGGGCTAAAAATGCGAAGATCATAAGAACATCCCAGAAAAAAAACAGAATTTAAAATTTTGATGATTGGAATAATAATGAACAAAAGAGGCAATGTTGTTTGATTTTCGAAAGACTGAAAAGGTGAAATTTCTATCATGTCTATGGATAGTACATCAAGACAATTCAAATTACAATTTCTTTCTTCCTCTACAGTAAATTTTTAGAAGGCACTAAATTATTTAGCTTAACCAGAAATTCCTGGAGATTTTTTTGAACTGGCCAAATATAGAAAGCATCATCCACATACCTAAACCATATAACTTTTTGAGGCAAAATTCTTGGTAAGAATTTTGTTTCAAAATATTCCATGTAAATATTGCTAAGGACAGGAGATAGGAGTTATCCATAGCCATGCCGAACTTTTTGTAAAAAAATCACCATTAAAACAAAATTTACTATCTTTGATGCACAACCGTATAAGAGTAGTGAGGTTTGCTACAGTTAAAGGAATATCATCGCTTTCTAATTCTCCCTCCAAAATTCAAGTAAATTAGCTACAGGCACTTTTGTAAATAAAGGAACATCAAAACTAAGCATATTACAATCAAATTCAAATTCAAACTAATCAATTTGCTTATAAAGTCGATGTTGTTTTTACATTCGTGTCAGAAATGTTTCCTACCAAAGGTGTAAGGAGTTTCTCAAGCCATTTAAATAAATTGTACTCTCACTACCACTCCGAAAGTGAAAGGAGAGTGTAAATCATAACCCGTTTCGGCTTTATTTCTAAGCCATAGCATTGCGTAGCAGTCCATCGTTAATGACTAAGTCGAAACAGTGGGGCCTTTTACCCAGTCTGTAATTTTCCTAGTGATAATGACATATATATGTATGTATATATATATATATATATATATATATATATATATATATATATATATATATATATATATATATATATATGTGTGTGTGTGTGTGTGTGTGTGTGTGTGTGTGTGTGTGTGTGCATACTGGCTGTATCTATAGTGTTTTGTGATGGGGATTCAGAATGCTCTGTTCTCTGCATAAGGCTGCAGTTAACTACGTTCGGTAAACTTCTGAGCTCTATTTGCTGCCTTGGTCAACAGAAACAAAGCAGCAAATAGAGATCCGAAGTTTACCGAACATAGTTAATGCAGCCTTATGCAGAGAACAGAGCATTATGAATCCCCATCACAAAACACTACAGATACAGCCAGTCTCTCCTTTGACTCTGTCAGTCTGTCTGCTTGTCTGTCTAGCCGCTAGCTTTGGAGTAAGAAACTTAACAAGGTGGAAAAATGTTGCAAATGAAAAACCACGACAGCCGTTGAAAGTAGGTTTACGTTTGTTTTTATTTCATGCAGAAGGAAATAAAAAAATTAAGGTACTCTATTATCAATAATGGGAGAAAAAATATTGGTTGTAACTAGGTAAATGATCAACATAGTAAATTCATTTTCATTTCAGTCTAATATATTTGATTATATAAATCAGAGGCATAGAAATACCTTCATAACACTACTCGTTTATCTGAATATACAAATTTAGAGGCTTTTGATCACTGTGCGTCATTAAGCCGATTTTAATATCAGTTTTGACAAATTAGTTTTGGCCAGCTGTTTTGATAACATAATTCACGAACTGGGAACAAGGTTTTTCCAAACTTTTAACCCTTACACCAACATTCACAATACGCTATTCATCTTCATCTTTAGTTACTTTATAGATTCCTAAATGATAAGGCCCCTCCACCTAGTAACTTTTAGGTCTTCCTGTCATTGTTCTTCCTAATCCCAGTCGTTTATACAGTCTTACACCAAGATGTCGTCCTCCATCATCAGTTCTCTCCACATGACCGAGTCGCACCTTCTCCCATCCCAGAAAAAAATAACAATTATTTAGGTTTTCTTCGTATTTAAGTATTTCTTCATTTTAGCCTTTGGGATATATATCTTTGTTTTGCTACTTTTTAATATTATTCATTTGGGTAAATTCGATTTTTTAGCACATTACACAAAAGTAATTTTTTCTCACTTTCATTAAAAATGTTATTTCTTACAGGTCTAGACGAAATTTCTAATTGAAATTATTATTTATTATGATCATAATGTAACTGCAATCCTTGGAAATTTAGAATTAAACATTTCTTTCAGGGGGATTTTTTTTTATCTAATTTCATCGCTAGATCTAAATTTTGGATTGAAGAAAATAACTGTCCGTATATATGCGAATATTTTCTTCCCCTTATGAACATTACAGTCCGGAAATCCTAACGAGAGCTCGAATTGAAACATAATTATTATTATTATTATTATTATTATTATTATTATTATTATTATTATTATTATTATTATTATTATTATTATTATTGTCTATCATAGTCATCCTATTCGACTGGGTGGTTTTTATAGTGTGGGGTTCCGGTTTGCATCCTGCCTCCTTAGAGTCCATCACTTTTGCACTATGTGCATGTGTCCTGGAGGTACTTCGGCATCTAGTTTTTCAGATTCCTTTTCAGGCATCTGGGGATCGTGCCTAGTGTTCCTATGATTATGGGTACAATTTCCACTGGCATATTCCATATCCTTCTTATTTCGATTTTTAGGTCTTGATACTTATCAGTTTTTCTCTTTCTTTCCCATCTACTCTTGTGTCCCATGGTATTGCGACATCAATGAGTTATACTTTCTTCTTGATTTTGTCAATCAGCGTCACGTCCGGTCTATTAGCACGTATCACCCTATCTGTTCGGATACCATAGTCCCAGAGGATCTTTGCCTGATCATTTTCTATCACTCCCTCAGGTTAGTGTCCGTACCACTTAGTACTGCATGCTAGCTGGTGTTTCTTCACAGGCTCCAGTGGAGGGCTTTTGCTACTGAATCATGCCTCTTTTTGTACTGGTTCTGTGCAGTCGCCGGACATTTCCTTGCTATGTGGTTTATGGTCTCGTCTTTCATAGTGCACTTCCTGCATATGGGTTATTCCCATATGCAGGTGTTATTTCCATCTATTGTTCTTTGGACATATCTGGTTCTTAGGGCCTGATCTTGTGCCACTCTTAGCATTCCTGCTGTTTCCTTCTTGAGTTCCCCCCTCTGTAGCCATTGCCATATTATTATTATTATTATTATTATTATTATTATTATTATTATTATTATTATTATTATTGGAGAAGCAAATCCACAGTTATGTATATGTACATATTGGCTCATGATGCATATGAAAATTGAAATTAGCAGTGATTTTATGGGAAAAAATTAATTGTTCCTTTGCAGAGAGGAAATATGTCTGCCACTTTTATATATCTGTTTATCTTTTAATATTTAATGATTTAATGCTTAGGATCATACAACCTATTAATTATACATATATACATATATATATATATATATATATATATATATATATATATATATATATATATATATATATATATACATACAGTATATATATGTATATATACATATATATATTAAATATATATCGATATATCTATATAATGATATATCTGTGTAGCTATATCTATCTATAATGTGTATATATATTATATATATATATATATATATATATATATATATATATATATATATATATATATATATATATATATATATGCAATAAAATGTAAAGGGGACGAATACGCAATCATGTAATCATTATTACGAGTACTAAAAAAACAAAATTAGTGTGAAGGGAATACGAAATATTTAATACTACTAACGGAGCAGGGTTTTGTCGATTCTAACCTGTTCCATGATGAAAATGTCGAAAGTGAGAACACACAAAAACAAAAAGTCTCGATTGGAACAAAACCAGGTGCGGCCAGGTAAGCCGTTAATGATATGCGTCAGTGATGTCCTCAGGCTACAGAGCGAGTTCAGACAAAGACAGTAGCATCACAACAGTTGTAATTTTAACCTCATATTAAAAAACTGTTCCTCTTCAACTCCTTGAAACACTATAAAGATGAATAGCTTATAGCCTAGTCTATGTTGAATTATTCTATGAATATTGTGAATGTATTATCTTGGTCTTAATTAAACTTGAATATGGAAGGAATATGAAGACAGACAGTAGATGAACATTTTGGTCTTCACTAAACGTGGATATGTAGTCGGATATGTAATCGGCTGCATTTATGAAAAAAAAGCACCTTACCCCCCAAAAATTGCTACAAAAGGTTTCTCAACTGGTTGTAGTTGTATCAGGTGTGCTTAATAACATATCAAAAGTCTACCACAATCTGACCATGCAAAAGGTCTGATTTCCAAGATGGCATCTATAATGGCCTCTAAACCCTTAAAATGCCTGCTACTCTTCATTATTCAAACTAGAGAAGTAATGCTGGTTCCTAACATCTTATTTTGGGGATTCGGAAGCCCATTTAGCATATCTGCATTATATTGAAGTGATTATATACTCACAAAATCCAAGATGGAAGACCAGTATGGCTCCATGCTATGAAAATCTCCATTATTCATTCTAATATATTTTATAAAAGTAAATTTAGTGTCTATACACCTGTTTTGGTGATTTGGGAATCCAAAGAGCACATCTGAATTACAGTATATTGAAGTAGGTCTAATATACAAAATTTAATATGAAGGATTAGTATGGCTGCCAAACAAAAATAATAACTTATTTTAACTCATTTTACACAGGTAAATTTACTGTCTAAACACGTGCTTTGGGAATCTTGGAATCCAGGCAATTTATTTAAATCACAGTATATTACAATGATTACATATTTATAAATTCTAAGATGGAGGACCAAAATGGCTGCCAAACTACAAAAAGTCAACATTACCCATTTCACCTCGCATTACAGAAGTAAACATGCTGTCTAAACCCGTGTTTTGGGATATGGCATTCCAATTAGCCTGTGTGACCTACAGTAAACTGAAGTGATTTTATATTTATAAATACAAAATGAATGATAAAGGAGCAAAATAGCTGCCAAATTATGAAAATCCCCATTACTCGTTTCAATTTACTTTACTCACGTAAATTTAGTGTCTAAATCCTTTTTTGGGAATCTGGAAATCCAACCAACTTATCTGAATAACCGTACATGAAGTGATTAGATTTTTCAACATCTAAGAGGGGGGGACCAATAAGGCCACCAAACTTAGTGTAGTGATTACTGGTAAAATGTTATCATAAATCCTATATCATAAATTTCTGAAAAACCAGGTTTACAAATATTCACTATCGCTTTCTTCTTTCTATATGGCTTGATTGTGTGGATTCTCACAGTTCTCAACTTGACATGGCCCACAAGCAGGTGTACATGGTAGTTCATAGCCTTTGCAACTGCAATGCGTTTGACAGGCACTTTTGAAATTACAGTGGGCCATCTGAAGGAGGCATTCTGGTGCAGCAGTTTTCTTACTCATAACTGGCAAGAGTACTTATTAACTTTCATCTTTGCGTTACAATGTTTTGATAAAAAAGAATTGTCTCTGCCAACCCCAGAACGCCTCCCACCCACCAAGTCCAGATCATGGTGTGGACTGGAACCGAAAGTGACATGAATGTAGTGGACTGAGGATGGAAACTGGAGGGCAGTAGGTTTGTGCCAGTTATGAGCAAGAAAACTGGTGCACCAGAAAGCCTCTTTCAGATGGTCCACTGTAATTTCAAAAGTGCCTGACAAACGTATTTTAGTTGCAAAGGTTATGAACTATCATGCACACCTGCTTGTGGACCATGTCAAGTTGAGATCTGTGAGAATCCACAAAATCAAGCTTTATAGAAAGAAGAAAGCGACAATGAATATTTGTAAACCTGGTTTTTCAGAAATTTATAATATAGGATTTATGATAACATTTTACCAGTACTCACTACACTAAATTTGGTGGCCTTATTGGTCCCCCCTCTTAGATGTTGAAAAATCTAATCACTTCATGTACTGTTATTCAGATAAGTTGATTGGATTTACAGATTCCCAAAAAGGGATTTAGACACTAAATTTACGTGAGTAAAGTAAATTGAAATGTGTAATGGGGGTTCTCATAATTTGGCAGCTATTTTGCTCCTTTATCATTGATTTTGTATTTATAAATATAAAATCATTTCAGTTTACTGTAAGTCACACAGGCTAATTGGAATGCCATATCCCCAGAACACGGGTTTAGACAGCAAGTTTACTTCTGTAATGCGAGTTGAAATAAATAATGATAATTTTTTGTGGTTTGGCCTCCATCTTAGATTTTATAAATACGTAATCATTGCAGTATAGTGCGATTTAGATAAATTGGCTGGATTCCTAGATTCCCAAAACAGGGGTTTAGATGGTAAATTTACTTGTGTAAACTGGGTAAAAATAAGTATTTTTTTTTTGTTTGGCAGCCATATTGATCCTGCATATTAAATTTTGCATATATGAATTAGGGCTGCTTCAATATACTGTAATTCAGATATGCTCTTTGGATTCCCAAATCACCAAACAGGTCTTTAGACACTAAATTTACTTTTATAAAGTAAATTAGAAGGAATAATGGTATGGCGGCCATATTGGTCCGCCATCCTGGATTTTGTGAGTAGGCTATATAATCACTTCAGTATAATACAGATATGCTAATTGGGTTTCCAGATCCCCAAAATAAGATGTCAGGCACCAGCATTACGTATCTAGTTTGAATAAAGAAGACTAGCGGGCATTTTAAGCATTTATGGGCCATTATAGACGCCATCTTGGAAGTCAGACCTTTTGCATGGTCAGATTGTGGTAGACTTTTGATATGCTATTAAGCACACCTGATACTACTATAACCGGCTGAGAAACCTTTTGTATCAATTTTTTAGGGGTCAAACCTTATTTTCAGCCGACACTGGCTAGGGTTTTCCTAACCTGATGAGTTAGTGGGCAAAACTAAATAGTATCTTGCGTTTTTTTTTTTTTTTACGTTAAAGTAAAGTGGTTTTCCTCATATGATATGAGCCTCTCAGAGATTATGGATTATTATCTCTCGCTAGTCTTGTTAGCGTCGCAAGCAATTGGCCATGGAACTTTAAGTTCACTCATTTGATCAGTTTATTTCAAGTGTTTTTTTTGTTATTATGAAACTACTAAAAGAACACAACAATTTCTCTTTATTTTATTTTCTCTTCAAGAAATTATTAATGGCGATGCTACCACAAAATGCTACTGTCTTTGCTGATATCTCAAGACAAGTGATCTTAATTGCTTGTAATTAAAGATAGATTAAATTATCTCCCTTCTCTGAAGAACTAATAGCCTTTAATTCCCCAATGGATGCTCAATTTTCGTCCCTTTATATAAAGGAAATTCAGTTGTATTTATGATAATGTAAATTATATTTTTTTTATTAAGAGTCTTTATAAGGAGAATTATACAGATTGGCGTTTTCAGTTTAAGACTTGATCACGTAGAAGTCAGTATAGAATACAAATATTAACTCCTCTTGACATGAACATCTATAATATAATTTTAGTAGTCCAGATTTTTAGTTTTTTTAATGTGCACAAACATACACACACACACACACACACACATATATATATATATATATATATATATATATATATATATATATATATATATATATATATATATATATATATATATATATATATATATATATAGTGTGTGTGTGTGTGTGTGTGTGTTGGGGTGGGTGCATATGTGTGCCTGTGTGTGTGTACATCATCATGTCTTCCTCCTGTTTGCAGTGATCATATTCACAGTGTAAATATTATAGATATGCATACTTTTCTGGACCCTCCCAAAAATATCTAATCATTTGCCTCTGCAGCCTCATACTGGAACAATGAACCTATTGATGTTAATGAGGTGATTCTGCGAACTAAAATTATTACGAAATTATTTATGTCCCCACCTATGGAGCTAACGGCTGTAAAAATGTTATTCCATTTTCCAACGTGTTGAACTCACACACGGACTTACCTAACGCCAATTGGGTTTTCATGGCTCACGTGAAAGCATACCGCAAATTTTATGCGGATTCGTGAAAGCAAATTCCATGCGATAATGTGGCTTATAAATGACGTCAAAGAGAGCCTTGTATGATTTTAAAAAGTATATTACGGGACGTTTTTTTTCAAATTGGTGTTTGGGGGTCTGTTATAGTAAGCAGTTGATGGATATTTTCCTCTGTTAAAATATACATATAATCTCCATCTGGCTGAATGTTGTTGTCCTTTTTAAGAATAGCTTCAGTTTTCTCCTTCAAACTTTGCAGTTTATGTAAAAAAAAAATACTGAAGGAAATCATTTACCGATAGAGAAAGTCATTGTTAATTTATTAAAAAAAAAAAAAACTAAGTTTGCAAGTGATGTTTTTCACATGCTATTTTCTTCTGCTTTATATCTTATTATACCTCTCACACACGGGTAGTAAATGTAAAAGACAGTTGGTTTTGTCCACAAATATCCCAAAGAAAACTAGCCCAGTTTAAAAAACAGTAATGTCTATATTGTTTTCCAGAAATTTTAACGGCAGCCATATTGTTTAAATAGGAGTGTGTATGCCAGTATGAGCTAATCAATCATTGTTAATTTACATCGTTGAAAAATTATGTACACACACATACATACATTATATTATATATATATATATATATATATATATATATATATATATATATATATATATATATATATATATATATATATACATACAGTATTTGCATCACAGTCAAATGTCTGTCTTGACCTTTTTCCCAAGTCATTCCATTATTCTCTATGCGTTAACCTGGACAAAAAGATGATCCTTCCTCTGTCATCATCATCACCAACTGCAATCAGAAGGACCCGGTCCATTTTCCCAGCCCAATTCTGTCATTTTCTCTGTTTACATTGTATGTAAACAAGGCTCATTCATTTCTCTCCCTCTTCCTTCCTTTGAGAACTCAGGAATTGTATTTTCGAGAGATGGAGGGAATCTGCTGTAGTTTTAGCCTGTTGTAATTTCCTTTTAAACTCGCACTTCTATCTATGTGTGTTTGTGATTGTGTTAATACACACATTAATATATACATTACTTGCACACAGAAAACACACACACATTATATATATATATATATAAAATAAATATATATATACATATATAATATATATATATATATATATATATATATATATATATATATATATATATATATATATATATATATATATTGAGCTATAAATGTTGTCCAACACCCAGTTCACTATAGCTGGGAATTACTTAAACCCAAGGGAAATTACGAGTGGTAAGTGCTTTGTCAACAGTGGGATTGGAACTGCTACCTGGCTCAGAAATAACTAGAATACAGTGACTTTGACCACTAAGCTATCAAGAGAGGTTAACAAAGTTACTGTATTTTTGTTGTGTATAAATCAGGCCGCAGTTCGAATGTGACTTATAATTCTCCTTGGGTGTAAACGATTCCAGAGGCATGGTGCACTATATATATATTGTCATAAACTGGACGTCTTGGTTGGGGAGAAATTGAAACAAGGTTTATATTGATGCTGCCACGAAACCAAGAAAGCCCAGCTTATTAGCAAAAGGAAAAATTACTTGAAACTTACCTCAGATTTTCCCTGGATTACAAGTGAATGGGAATGTCACCATTTGGAAATTAAAATTCTTTTACAATTTACAGGAGTTTATTGACATAGATTTAGCAAGGAAACCAGGAGACAACAAAACATCATGATAACTGATGGGCAAACTCATTAATTGGATACATGGAACAATAATGTAACGATTGGCAACACACAAGCTGAGTAATAAGGGGGGGCCCAATTAGTCATGCCCCGATTACACGAAATATTCTCAGATGATGCAAATGATGGAACTCCAGGATGGGAAAATAATTCATATAAACATTTTCGGGCCACAACGGACTTGATATCGACTGCGACCAGGAATATTCAGGATTGTGGGATGGCAGGCTAAATAATGGGGGCACGGAGTGCAATAGGCCAGCTTGTCTCTCCTGAAAGAGAGGTCGCTAATTAATAACGGAGGCACACAGAAGGAAATGGAATCCCCCTTATAAATGGGGATACTTTACACAATTAAATATTAACCACTACGTAGCCCAGCAGATAATTATGATGAAATCACGTAGGCACAATGTGGGAATCGTAACTGCGGGGCCTTTAACAATGAACACGTGATCGCACTCACACAAAGAGTAAATTTAACAGTGGTATTGCTTAGCCTAAATTTACCCTTAAGTTGCACTTGGAGAGGGATAAATGGATGCTTATCACGGGACCTCTCCTGAAATTCAAGGCACATTAATGGCGAGATATGGGAGGCTGGGCAGGACTCTTAACAATGAAGGATTGCTTTGTGGAGGAAGGAGTTAAAGTTTAAAGAAATGGAATTTTAAGGAGTTTAAGTAAAAGGGGGAAGGGCTGGTTTACTGACTATTTGCAATGAACGAACCTTGTCTGATAATTGCGGCACCAACAGTCGTCTCGGCTGTCCATCGACGGTAGTTCAACCAGCATAAACGGAGAAGAGGGGCGATAGATCTGCCCGGTACTGAGATGAGAAAGCTGCTTTCCAAAGCCAGCTGCGTCTTGTAGGGGCCTCATCGTTAGTCCGACATCCCTGCAAATATGTCAAGAGAACCAGCAAAGAGGGCAGAGGAAAAGCTTACTTAGAGTTAGGTGCTTTAAGATTAAAGTCCTGCCTGGCCCCTTGCTTTAATAGGCCTATTTGACCTTCCCCATACCTAAATGCTTCCCCATCGCGTGATGGGGGTGAAAAAGGGAGTGCCTATTGTTTCCCAGGATCAGGCAATGGGGAGGTGTTCCTCACACTGCTACACACTGGTACTAACAGCCCTGATCTAGTTCAAACTATGCTTGTTTCCGTCCGTCGCCCGCCAATTTTCCCGGCCTGACTGCCAAATGAATAGCAGATTATTTCAAAATTAAATGATGCACAGAAATCTACAGGAGGGAGGGATATATATCCTTGACAGGTCCCCCCTTAAAAAAGGCCCTTCACACCCTTTCGGGTGTGAGGGTCTTAGCTAATTCCTCCCTACTGGCCCGTGACCCTACATAAGGTGGATTGTGGCTCTGCACATCTAAAGGAACCTACCTAACTGCTAAGAGGGGTTATGAATTGGCTAATTTACAGGCCTAACCTACCTAAGGGTATAGATACGGCTACTAACTGGCTAGGATGATGGGAGAAATCTATGCCTAGACAAATGCACAATGTAAACACCTAACCTAACCTAACCTACTATCCCCACGACTCTGGCACTGAACGAGCTGGCACTAACGAATGGCACGCACTGAGTTATGATTGGCACTACGCTTTACGAGTAACACGCAACAAATTGAAACAGGACTAACCTGAAGGGTAATTCACAATGTATGATTAAGTAATGTATCAGTTTGAGTCTAGAGTGGGTTGGAAGGAGGTTAGTTGGAAAAGGGTTAGTAGTACAAAGGCCTAAGTGGTTAATGGTTAATGCTACGGGCTCAGAGGTCACACAGGCTACCCTCTCTGGGCAGGTGCCAGGATCGCTCTGAGATGGAAGCGGCACTGTGGGCACAGTGCCAAGAGAGCTTATGGCTCTGACTCGCTAAGTGAATTTCTTCCGCCCCTTCTTCTTCTTCAGGGGCCTCCAGGGTCTGGCTAGGCCAGTCCTAGGGGTGATGAGGATACCGACTCTGAAGAACGGCCAGGAGTGCCGTCAGGAGCAGGATCAGGGGCAGCCTCAGGGGCTCCGGGCTGGTCTCCCACTTCGGCTGCTGCGACAACCATCGTGGGAAGAGAACCAGCGTCTGCGTCCTGGCCGGACAGTTCCTGGTCGACCAGAAAAGAGGTAATGTCCAGGCCTGCCAGAGGGTCGTCCTCAGCAGGTGGAAGAGTGTGGAAAGAAGAAACATCAGGGGTCGGAGGTTCGCACTGTGTGATGATCACGGTTGTGAGATTTGGTGGATCTCCCGTAGGAGGATCTGAGTCATGTTCGGGGTCCGGCACTGGCACTAACTCAGGGCCAGGCACGGGAAGTACGCTTGGCAGGGAGCATCCAGCCAAGATAGGCGGAGCTTGGCACTGACCAGTGCTCGTAAGTGGCACTGGCAGCGAATTGATGTCAGACAAAGCTGAAGGGGGACCCGGGGAATCAAGACCCCTCGGTGTCCCTGGCATGAATTGGGACAGTGATTCCTGTCTTGAGGAGAGGGCTGGGCCTCTCGGTTTGGTGGAGTTGGCCGCTGAAGTTAGCCTGCTGGGGCACCTTGACCATCTCTCGGAGTGGCCCCCTATGTTGCAGGTCCTGCAGCGGTAATTTGTGCGATCCCGTTGTGATGAGGGAGTAATGCGTTGGTGGCCGTCAAGTCACAAGACCCGCGGACTAGGCCTGGAATGCGGATGGGGTGGCTCAGGTTCTGTCGCTCTTATGCGTCTGGAAGGTTCGGCTGACGGCAGCACAGCTGTCACAAAGGCCGTGTCCCTATTGGAAGAAGTTGCTGTGGATGTGCTGGCGGAAGCAGTTAGGCAACAGAGTGGTGTGGGGGTGGGACATCCCCAGAGGATGTCTCGACCAAGCAAGAACACTCCGTGCCTAATTCGCTTGACAATGCCAAGACTGCACTTTGTTGCTCCACGGGGTGATCACCTTGAGCTCAACTGTGGGGACTGTCAGGGACTGTTCATCCACCCAGGTCACGGTCCACTTAGTGTGCTCCTCTACCTTGGCACTGGCTGGCACTTGGGCCTGATGGATCAGACTAATGTCTGAGCCAGTATCAGCAGTAGTTGGCAGGTGCACTGGGGGGCTGGAACCATCCAGAGAAGCCACTGAGACGGACTGTGTCCAGACCCTCTCAGGGTGAATTCTCTCCGGCGGCTCAGCTAAGGAGGCGGTGGCACTAATCATGTTCACGTGCCTGGGAGTGACCACATGTTTTGGGCATGCAGGATACCCAGCAGAAGAGTGTCCTGAAGCTCCACAGCTTCGGCAGGGGCCCCAGTGATATGTTGATTTCCCGGCAGTGACGGTGTGCTGGGAAGACGGTGTTGAATTAGGCGGAGAGGAGGACTGACGGTTGCTGGTAGGCTGCCGAGGGTTGTTGCCCTGCTGATTGCTATCTTTATAGCGGCAATCTGCTTCGGCATGGCCATACCTTTTACAGATGGGGTACAGAAGTTTGTTAGGCGGGCCATTCTGTGAGCGATTGAGGCCCGAAAGGTGTTTGGGTGGCACTATTTTGCGCTGCAAGGTGCCAGAGAAGGATTATATGTCTCCCAGGCATCAGCTAAGCAGCAGGCTTCCTTGAGGGTGGCTGGCTGCTTATCATTAAGATACACAGCCAGAGGCCCAGGCACACACTGGAAGAGGCCCTCCAGCATGGTCCGGTTGAACAAATCCTCAAAGGTGTTGCACCGCATAGACTCTAACCAGCGGGTCCCAGCTTGGGTCTTGTGACAGGCCCATTCTGTCCAGGACCAGCCGACATTCTTAGCCATACCTCTGAATCTTTGTCTCCACCTCTCAGGGGTGATTTCATACGCCTTAGCGATGGCCTCATGGACGGCAGCCATGTCCCCTCGTTGATCTCTTTCCAGGGCTCGGTGAGCAGCCTTAGCCTTCCCGTCTAGGTGCTTGGTAAGCAGTAAGGCCCTCTCAGTAGTGGTGGGCGTATCGATACCAAGGTATCGATATTTCCGATACCACCTCTGTATCGAAAGTATCGATACAAAATGCCTGGTATCGAGTATTTCAGGCAGTACTGGAACACTTAGTTGCAATGTTATTGCTAACTATATATCGTTTAAGGAGAATAATGTCGTCCCAGTATGTCTTTTTTTTTTTTTTTTTTTACTAAAATTTAATGTGTGCATGTGTACCTGGTAAGGGGTAGGGATATTAAGGACTGGGGGTGGGAGGGGAGTTTGAGCTGAGTGCTGACGTGATCATGAACAGTACAAGTAAGCCTACCCGTTGCCCGAATCATCATTTGTCAATCGTCACTCATCAGTGTCAAACTGCTAGTTCTTGCTGCTGCCGGGTTGACACCTTACAGTTTTGGTTACCGTTACCATTATGCCAAGAAAACGTAGTGCGGTGTGGTTGCATTTTGATGATGATGGCCAAGATGACCCCTCCAAAGTAACGTGTCAAATATGTGGAGGCTATCCAGCATAGTGGGAACACAAGTAATATGTTCAAACACTTGAAGAAAAAACATCCCGTGGAGTCAGCAGCGATAGAGGATAAGAGAAAGGAGAAAGCTACTGCCTCTACCTCTACCTCTACAAGCAGACAGCCTACATTATACGATAGTTTCACAAAAGTTGGCAAATATCCAGGTATGTAAAATAAAATTCGCCTAAGAGATTGTGAAGTCTATGCCCATATGGTTATTAGGCTGTAGGCCTAATGCCATATACCATCTCACTTAATAATATGAACACTTAATAATATGAACACAAGACACATATAGTATTGTCAGTCATATGGTAAGACAAAATATAGGGCCTATATTGTAGGCCCTACATCAACTTGTTATGGCTGATGCCATTACCAAGCATTAACTGACTCCACATAAATCTTTATTTCAGATGAACATCCCAGAGCCAAGGCTATTACAAGGAAGCTGATGAAGATGGTTGCTGTTGATCTTCAGCCATTCTCCATTGTCGAAGATGAAGGTTTTCGTGAATTGGTTGGAGAGCTGGACTCACGCTATAATATACCAAGTAGAAGGTCCCTATTACGGACTGATCTTCCTAGGTTGTTTGAAAAGGCACAAGCAGATGTTAAGTCTTGTTTAGCAGAGGTCACTGATCGAGTTATGTCCTTAACAACAGATTTATGGACTTCCAGGGCAGGGGAGGCTTACATGTCCCTAACTTGCCATTATATAAACAATAACTGGGAGTTGAGATCTTTCACACACTAAGTACGTTGCACTTTCCAGGGAACACACAGCTCATGCAATATCTCAAAAACTTATGGCAGAAATGGAAGAGTGGGATATTTCTGACAAAGTGCAAGCTATTGTCACGGACAATGGAGCTAACATGGTAGCAGGGGTTCGTGAATCAGGTTTCAAGCAAATACCATGTTTTGCTCATTTACTGAATCTGGTAGTTCAAGATTCACTGAACTCCAGCCAGTCATTAGGACCAATTATACAGAAGTGCAGTACCATTGTTTCCTTTTTCATCACAGCACCAAGGCTATGGACAAACTAAAAGAAATTCAGCAACAACTAAATGTCCCTGAACACAAACTTATCAATTCTGTGGTGACTCGTTGGAATTCTGTATTTTACATGATACAGAGAATATTGGAGCAATGTACTCAGGCAGTCACAACAGCCCTTTGCTTTCTAGGAAAACCAACAATGTGCCTGGATGAAGATGACTTAGAAAAGCTTAAGGATGGCATGACTGCTCTTCAACCGTTTGAAGAAGTGACGTTTAAATATCAGCTCAATTATGTATCCATATCAAAAGTTATCCCACTGGCAACACTGCTTCTAAGTACTTCTGCTGACCTAGCAAAGAATGGAAACGAATTAGTTCGAGTCATCTAACACAGTCTTGTAGGACACGCTTCTTGAACATAGAACAAAACTATCCCATTGCAGCCAGTACATATCTAGACCCAAGATTTAAGTCCCTCCCATTTAAGAATTCTGAAAATGCCAGGATAACTAAGGAGAAGATCATCCGGGAAAGTTTCAAAGTATCAGGACAACTCAAGGAACCTTGCAAGTGCAGGAACCAGGTCCATTAGCAGCCCCTACACAGAAAGACAGAGGAATATGGTCAATGTTTGATCAGGCATGTGAGAGAAATAAAGAGATGAACGCTCTTCAATGGCTGATGCTCATGTCGAAATGAGGTTGTACAGTGAGGAGCAATTGCTCAATCGAAAAAAAGATCCTCTTGCTTGGTGGAAAAGCAGGGAAGAGTGTCTAAAAGTGTCAGTAGATTAGCCAAAGAAATATCTCGGCATAGTGGCTACTTCAGTTCCCCTCTGAACGCCTGTTTTCACAATTTGCAGGACAGCTTATTCTTGATAGGCGTGCCAGAATCAAACCAAAGAATGTAAACATGGTGCTATTTCTAAATAGTTATCTGAAGAAGTAATTTTTAGTTCAAAAGAGCCTACACCCAGACTTTTTATAGTCTCAAGCCTCTATGGTTCCTGCTGTACTACATCCACAAACCACAGTTTAGTTGGGGTGGAGGAATTGTCTGTTTGGTCTTCTTACAATTTAATAACAAAGGATAATGGAAGGTTGGGACTTTCACGTCTGGGTGTACACACACACAATAAATAATAAATATGCATATACACATGCCATAATATATGATGCAAATACATAAACTACATACAACACCCAAAGACCCAACACACACACACACCTAGATTGCATTATAAAAGCAACCCCCTCAAAACTGGGCCTACAGGGCAAAGGACAAGCTTTCATCAAATTTCTAATTTTATTTTGAAACAGGAAAAAATATTTCAGTTGCAATTCAAGGAGGAGCTACCCTGTGGAATTTGTATAATATTCATTATGGTATGCATATTGCACTTTTCATCATGGTATAATAGGGTATCAAAGGATTCGGACTTTGTCCATTCATTTCCATCTGCAGGATAAACGTGAGCTCGTCCTTTTGTAATCCAAGGCCTTGAAGCCGGACATCATTTACTACTGAAAAATAGCTCGCTATTGCTGGCTAGCCTGTAGAGGTGGAAGTTGAATAGATATAATACAAATGTTTGACACCCTTTGGTATTAAGATTGCAAGAATTAAGCATGAAGTTCTTTTATTTTATACAAAGGAAAGAAGTCAGTTTATTAAACAAATACAAGATAGTATGCATGATTCATTACAACCTCTCACTACATATTCCCTACCCCTATTCAAATATAGCATAAATAGTAGTATAATAATGTCTAAATCTCTTTCTCTGTGTGTATATATAATATATATATATATATATATATATATATATATATATATATATATATATATATATATATATATATATGATGTGTATGGCCCATATATATATATACATATATTTATTTATAAATAAATATATATATATATATATATATATATATATATATATATATATATATATATATATATATATATATATAGCTATATATGCCAATTGAGCTATAAAAACGGTTTCAGTAAAAGTACTCATAACAACCGATACTGAGATTACAGTACTTGGTATCGATTTTCGAAATACTACCGATACTGATTTTAAAAATACTTGGTATCGTTTATCGAAATTAAAGTAATCGTATCGCCCATCACTACCTCTCAGCCAGGCTGACATCATAGGTCTCGAAGAGAATTCGATCTCTTCGAGCCATTGTTCCGGCTCGTCTTCAGTCCATTTTCCCACAAGGTTATTGACTGTCGACAGAGAGGTATTTATGGCAGATGGAGTGGGGCTTTTGAGAGGCTTGTTGTGCTGCTAAAGCTTCTGAAATTTCCTTCTTGGCTCTCTCCAACTCGAGCTCCCTGTCTTTGAGGGCTAGTTCATGCTGTCTTCTTCTTTCTTCTCTTTCTTCTACTTCTCTCTGCTGCTCGGCTTCTTGCTGCCTTCTCCGTTCTTCTCTTTCTTCTTCTTCTCGCCGCTGCTCGGCTTCTTGCTGCCTTCTCCGTTCTTCTCTTTCTTCTTCTTCTCTCCGCTGCTTGGCTTCTTGCTGCCTTCTCCGCTCTTCTGTTTCTTCTTCTTGTTGTCTTTGTTCTTCTTCATACTTTCTATTCTCAGCAATCTGTTCCCTTATAAACTTTTGAAGGGCCTGGCCGGAAAGACCATCCTCCTTCCCTATATTCCTAAAATATTGGTGCTCCTCGGTTGACATGTTGCTGATGGGGAAGGGGTGCTGAGTGAGTTACTTGGGTGTTCCCGGAGGAAAAGGTTTGTGACGATGAGGAAGTGTCCTTAGATTAGTGGCACTTCAATGAGTGGCACCTTTGAATGAGGTGGCACTGTAGATGAGTGTGCCGTGCGAAGGTCACACTAGGGGAAAGCGTTCCTGAAGGAAGTCTGAGTCCTTATGGGCGGATACGCTAGCAAATGGAGTGCTCCTGAAGGCTCTATGGTCCTTATGGGCGGATGCACTGTTAATGAAGTGTTCCTGAAGGAGCTGCGGTCCCTATGGGCAGAAACACCGGTTGTATGGCACTCTGTTTCTTCAATACAGGTGCAGTGGCTTATAAGAGGTTGCTTTGGTTGGGTGGCACTGTGGTGCCAGTGCACTCCGTGGAGCAATGCAAAATGTCAGTGCATGAATTGGCACTGAAAGTGAGGTACTCTGCCTGAGCAGAAGGTAAGTAGGGAATAAATAGGAAAATGAGAGACTCCAGCAGAAGGGAAGAGAAAGGAAAGTGAAAGGAGAAAGATAATTGCTTCAGTGATTGGGTGCTTAGCAGTGCCACAGATTAGTGGCACTGAGAGAAATGGAAACTGGATGTGACACAAGTGGGTAGCTAGTTATGAGAACTAGAGGGCGCTGCCTGACATGAGGACAGGTAGGATACGAGGGGAGGATGGCACACAATGTGCAGTGTTTTTTAGCACTTGCAACAAGCAAGTCTGAGATAAGGTTTGACATTGAAGATATACCCACTCCCGCACTCCAGTTGGACGACACGCAACAAGATATATATATATATATATATATATATATATATATATATATATATATATATATGTATATATATATGCTTTATAATTGGTTTGAGCTGAAGCACTTGGAAAGAAAAAAACCGTTAGGTGCGCTTATTCGTTAAACACGTGCTCAAAACTATGCACTGTGTATAGGATAAAATTTTTTTTCTGGGTAATGAATTTGAAATTCCAGATTAAGTATTAATATAATTCTTTGCATCTGCCTTTTATAATTTGTGAGCTGGTTCTCAAACTCGTAAGTAAATTTTCTCAGTCCCGTGTTAAAATGAACGAATACGAGAGGGAAAAGAAGGGAAAAAAAATCTCTCTCTCTCTCTCTCTCTCTCTCTGTGAGCGTTGTGTAATGAAACTTATTTCTTATGAAATTTGTTAAAGTGGTTTTCTTTTAGTCTCAAGAGAAAATACAGTCTTCTGCGGAATTACGTTAAGGCTTACTTTAAGTATTTATGGAATTGGTACTGTCTCGCACGCATCAAAACTGTGGTATGATACGCAAGGGTGTTTAAAATTGTTTCACAAAGTTTCCCGGTTTACGTTAAGCACACAAGGACGAGGCTCGTTCCTTGAACATACGTTGTGGGACTACTTTGCGCGTGAAAAGGACAGCTGATCGTTCGCTCTTGCTCCATCGTGGACAGAGCACGAAGTGGAATTGGATGGAAAAAGAACTCTACTTTCTTGCTAAGTGCGGGTTTTGAATGCGAAAAGAATTATATTAACTTTGAATATCAGCAATGTCTTTACTTTACTTTACTTTACTTTTATTTTAATATGCACTGGGAGGGTCGTTAAAGACTACGCTCGGAAGGTTTTGATTTCCCCAACACTGGGATATTTCGCGCATGCGCCGTTTTGAACACACGTTTCTCGCTAGCCGTGTAAATGCCAGATATCGCTACACGGTTTCCTGTAAGCTAATGGTTATTTCAAAATTTATCACTAACCAAGAAATGTACATTTTCTTTGCCGTATTCCGAAATAAACTCTCAGCTACTGGTTCTAGCTTACACATGCAAAATTCCCTAACTAACCACTTCCTAATTCCTTTATTCGCTCGTCCAGCAACTCAACACTGTCCTACACACTAGAAATTTTGCTAGGCAGACACTTCGCGCCTACCTCTCTGTTTTCGCTAATATAAAAACCCTATGCGTTCGCCTGTGTTATGAACGCTTATACGATACGAGAATTGCGTTTCTTTAAAGAAATATTAATATCACTTCTCTTATTTCCTTAAAATTAGGAACATGCACACACTCTGTTTACCAAAGTTCTTGGCTCCGATCGCTTCATGTGCCCTTTGAATAATGAAATGATTACCGTAAATTTAAATTAATTGATTATATATATTCCTGGTTTTTCCTAGTTTAGCTTAATAGCGAGGCTAATTAACGCTAATGACTAGTCTAGTCCTGGCAATTGGTCGTCACTGTCATAAACTGGACGTCTTGGTTGGGGAGAAATTGAAACAAGGTTTATATTGATGCTGCCACGAAACCAAGAAAACCCAGCTTATGAGCAAAAGGAAAAGTTATTTGAAACTTACTTCAGATTTTCCCTGGATTACAAGTGAACGAGAAGGTTGCCATTTGGAAATTAGAATTCTTTTACAATTTACAGGAGTTTATTTACATAGATTTAGCAAGGAAACCAGGAGACAACAAAACATCATGATAACTGATGGGCAGACTTATTAACTGGATACATGGAACAATAATGTAACGATTGGCAACACACAAGCTGAGTCATAAGGGGGCCCCAATTTCGATACAATCAGTCCAAGGATAATAATAATAGTTAGTCATGCCCTGATTACACGAAATAGTCTCAGATGATGCAAGTGATGGAACTCCAGGATGGGAAAATAATTCATATAAACATTTTCGGGCCACAACGGACTTGATATCGACTGCGACCAGGAATATTCAGGATTGTGGGATGGCAGGCTAAATAATGGGGGCACGGAGTGCGATAGGCCAGCTTGTCTCTCCTGAAAGAGAGGTCCCGAATTAACAACGGAGGCACACAGAAGGAAATGGAATCCCCCTTATAAATGGGGATACTTTACAAAATTAAATATTAACCACTACGTAGCCAGCAGATAATTATGATGAAATCACGTAGGCACAATGTGGGAATCGTAACTACGGGGCCTTTAACAACGAACACGTGATCGCACTCACACAAAGAGTAAATTTAACAGTGGTATTGCTTAGCCTAAATTTACCCTTAAGTTGCACTGGGAGAGGGCTAAATGGATGCTTATCACGGGATCTCTGCTGAAATTCAAGGCACATTAATGGCAATATATGAGGGGCTGGGCAGGACTCTTAACAAAGAAGGATTGCTTTGTGGAGGAAGGAGTTAAAGTTTAAAGAAATGGTATTTTAAGGAGTTTAAGTAAAAGGGGGAAGGGCTGGTTTACTGACTATTTGCAATGGACGAACCTTGTCTGATAATTGCGGCACCAACAGTCGTCTCGGCTGTCCATCGACGGTAGTTCAACCAGCATAAACGGAGAAGAGGGGCGACAGATCTGCCCGGTACTGAGATGAGAAAGCTTCTGCTTTCCAAAGCCAGCTGCGTCTTTTAGGGGCCTCATCGTTAGTCCGACATCCCTGCAAATATGTCAAGAGAACCAGCAAAGAGGGCAGAGGAAAAGCTTACTTAGAGTTAGGTGCTTTAAGATTAAAGTCCTACCTGGCCCCTTGCTTTAATAGGCCTATTTGACCTTCCCCATACCTAAATGCTTCCCCATCGCGTGATGGGGGTGAAAAAGGGAGTGCCTATTGTTTCCCAGGATCAGGCAATGGGGAGGTGTTCCTCACACTGCTACACACTGGTACTAACAGCCCTGATCTAGTTCAAACTATGCTTGTTTCCGTCCGTCGCCCGCCAATTTTCCCGGCCCAACAGTCGAATGAATAGCAGATTATTTCAGAATTAAATGATGCATGGAAATCTACAGGAGGGAGGGATATATATCCTTGACAATATATATATATATATATATATATATATATATATATATATATATATATATATATATATATATATATATATATATATATATAATATATATATATATATTATATGTGTGTGCATGTGTGTATATATGTATGTATATATATACACACACACATATATATATATATATATATATATATATATATATATATATATATATATATATATATATATATATATATATATATATATATATATATATATATATATATATATATTGTCATGATGTGTATCAAGTACCTGGTTATTACACAACTAATCTCAAAATTCAAAAATATACCCCACTTCAGCCAGATACCTGAACTCTCATAACATTAATTATTACGACTGAGTACTCTAAAGGTAACAGTGATCCCTTAAGAAAAAACTTATCTATTACTTGAAAAATCCAACTAAGTCTATCAGAATATGTGTGAGGTATCAAAAATTAAGGTATCAAAAATTAAACTAGAAATATTCTAGAGTAGAAGGGCATCACTCCATCAAAAAACTCTTAACTGTTTCCCTGGTCTTAATTCACTTTAGCAAAACTAAAAGAACAAAACATGTTTATCACTTTGCCTTATGCACACACAATCAATCCTATTCACTGGTGATCAATAAATGAAACACTTTTTCTAAAAATGTTAAATACAAAAATTTATTTTTAAATTCAAAGAGTATAATTAGAATTCACAATCTGAAAAATTTACCATTACTTGAAAATAACACAACACTTAAATAATTCTTGAATTAAATTATGAAACAAAACTAATTCACAAAAACTTTATCAGGAATTTAAATTAATCAAGCAAAATTTAAACTATCAAGAATTACTCAAGATTTAAAAAGAAAATCTTAAATGAATGAAATATTAAATCAAATATGCAATGTTAAATTACCAAGAAATATTGAAAATGTTACGTAAATAAATGTTACATCACAAACATAAAAAATGTGAAAATATAAAGAGATTGTAAATAGAAAAACACACAAATGTAACTTATCATACCATGGTATTAATAAGTAAAATTCATGTTACCTTACACAAACTTGTGAAAACCTCTGTAAATCACTTGCTGCAGCTGCGTTACCACAAAACACACTTTTTACCAGGCGCCGTTACAAGTTAAATAACTTTGCTAAATTCAGATCTCAAAAGTTAATGCTAATACGTGACCACAAAACACTACATTAAAAGTAATCTCTTTCTAAGAACGAGAGAGAGAGAGAGAGAGAGAACCAAATCGACTGGTCTCAGAAATCAGAATGAAACAAATTTTAGAATTCCAGTAACACACAAAACAATTACATGATGTCATTAAAGCATTTTGGGTACGAGATACAAAAGTTCTAGAAGCAGGGAGGTGACGTCATTAAAGCATTTTGGGTGCGAGATACAATTAAGAAGCTTCTAGAAGGAAAATGACGTAATCTCAGCAAAACGTTTTGAACACAATCTTACAAAACATGACGTAACTGATCAGGACACGTATTCTTTTTTTCAAAGTGGCGTACGTGACTCAAACATGTAACAACGTGAAATCACTCGTCTTGAGCCCGTATGGGACGAATCGGCATTTGTTTTCCAAACCTGTCATCATGACCCGAAACAAAGCGCGCTCTCTTATCTCAACTGATGACAATTGAAATGAAACAAGTCTTTGCCAAACACACACGTGTTCACATACTACGCTTTTATCAAGAAAGATATTCGTTCTAAACTGCGTTACTATTAAAATTATATTACCAATTCTAAATTATGCTATTAAGTTATTCAATCATTAGTTCTTTTGAGATCTGATGCCAAACTAAATATGACACTTTAACGATCATTATCATTACACACAACACATGAAAAAAAGTAAATATGTCAAAATTATAGGAGGACATACATATTACAAGGCAACATCATGAAATTCCTCCCCCAGAAGATTACTTATCCCAGGTTTGAATCCAATGATTCACAACGGGATAAATAATCTGCTATGACATTATCTTCTCCTGAAATATGATTAACTTTTACACTATATGGTTGCAGGCATAAAGACCACCTGGTCAGTCTCATATTTTTATTTTTCATCTTATTGATGAATGAGATTGGGTTGTGATCCGACAACACTAAAATTTCTTCATTCCTAGGTCAGTTCACATACACTTCAAACTTTTCCAATGCTGTGATTAATGCTAATGTTTCTTTTTCGATTGTTGAATAAGTTTTCTGATGCTTTTTCAACTTTGAAGACATAAAACATACTGGAGGGAAGATTCTGTTGTCATCTTATTGAAGTAGAACAGCTCCAATTCCACAGTCGGATGCATCAACTTGTATCACTAACTTTTTACTGAAGTCTGGAGCTTGAAGCACTGGTCTTGAAGTTAATATGGCTTTAACCTTCTCAAATGATTCTTGACATTCTGGAGTCCAAACAAACTTTCTTTTAGGAGTGGTTAAATCAGTTAAGGGAGCTACTACGGCTGAGAAATTTGGACAGAATTGGTGATAAAATGCAGCCATGCCCAAAAATCTTTGTAGCGGTTTCCTCGTAGCAGGAGGGGTAGCCTTACGGATACCTTCTACATTAGCGTCAATAGGAGCGAGAAGGCCTTTTCCAACTTCAAATCCTAGATACTGTAGTTAGTTAGTTATTTTATTGACAAAAGTATACAATAATTAGTACAAATTTGTCCAGAACGTGACATAATCCAAAATATACAAAGTAAACAGTAATCTCTGTTCTTGCAAGTACATGGCCTATACAGAAAAAAAATTATTAACAAGAAAAATAAAATATCAAGTACAAATAACATAATCCTATAAGATTATAAAAATAAACGAAAAAGGAACTTACTATAAGGAAAAAAAGTGGTTACATAACTATTCAAAATTAAGTCCTAATACAAATAATATTTGATAAACAAAAATTTACTTGAAGAAAAAACATAAAACAGAAGGTAAAGCCGCACATTACTTATAAATATGAAGCACTTCATAAACATATTTACACAAATCAACAGTATTATCATTTTCATTGAATAAAGTACTCAGAGATTCATAACTCAAGTTTGGATATTTACGCCTACATGGCATTGAAAGAGGACAATTGATCAGAACGTGTGATTCGTACTGAATAGTACTATTATCACATGTACACACCCTTAATTCCGGGGGAGTTCGGCTCCACCTACCTGTTTCTATACGGAGGTTATGGGGCATGAGTCGTAAACGACTGAAAGCTGTGCGAATATAATCAGAGATATATAATTTATCCGTATATAATTTATGTATTCCTAAGTTGGGATTCAATTTGTCTCTGTAAGTCACATACTTTGTTGCTGAAGCTGGGCGGTTTCTAATAGATGTTGTGATATCAATTAGTGGATCAATTTGATCATTAAAGGCCAGAGAATCTTGAATAAATCTATATCCAGGGGAGTCTGCACCCCTGCACATTGCATATACAATATGAAAAGGCTCATCCATATCAGGATTAGACAACTTTGGCACCAGAAAACGTTTTCGTTTTGATGCCACGATGAATTGTCCTGGGGGTATCCCAGACTCAGCCAAACACAAATGTGTACAGGTATTTACCCTTACATCCAGAAGACTCTTTACTAAATTATTGTAATTACTTATTGGTTTTTGTAATGCATTTGTTAGCCATGTTTCTGACCCATAAAACAAGGATGAAGTCGCTGCTGCTTCAAAGACTTTCTTCTTGAAACAGAATGGCATTTTAGTATTCGTGTTACAGAATATTGAGAATTTATTCAAGGTCGATTGCCAATTTGGCTGATGTAGAGAGAGGCAAGTTTTAACTTTCCGTCATCTGTGAACCAAGTTCCTAGGTAAAGATAATGGTCACAGTAATTTATAGTTTGACCTTGAACAGTTATTGACAACTGGTCACCTACACTTTTGCTTATCACGAAAAATTTGCTCTTTTTTTCATTAAGCTGCATGCCATATTCATTACAATAATGCATCATAATATCAAATTTTTTAATACACATTTCTCGCAGAAGTAGCAACAATCACCGTGTCATCCATCAATAAAAGCACATGTAAATTACCCAAAAAACTGTCCGCTGGTTGCATTTTTAACATCCTAACCATTTTATCCATATAAATGACAAACAGCAAACAACTAGTGGGCGCTCCCTGCCGTACGCCTACAGAGCTATCGATCACAGCTGTTCTTAAAACATTTTTTGTGTTACTGTACATCTCTCGAATTGCAGACAACATTCTTTTCCCACATCCTAGTTCCTTCAAGTAACTTATCATTTTTCTTCTGGGAACTCTATCATAAGCTTTACTGAAATCCACAAACATGACATAGAGTTTTTTCTTCTTAAAAATAGCCAAATCAATTAATAATCTTAATGACAATATTTGTTCTATACATCCCCTCTTTTTCTGTGCTCCAGCTTGACACTTATCTATACTGAACCATAATTTCAGTCTATTCAATAGCAGTATGTCATATATATCCTACCTATCGTATCCATGATACTTATCCCTCTATAATTTCCACATGCCATTCTGTTTCCAGATTTAAAAAGTACAAGTTTACACTATCCCAATGAAGACAAGTAATTCAAACTCAAAAACAAAGTATTGAAAACTGTCAAGAAAAACGTCAGCCACAGGGCGGGTAGGCGAACAAACAATCCGGGGCAGAGGCCACAGTAGCTTTTATTCATATTCATGTCTTTTAGAGCCCCATCTAGTTCTTGTGGAGTGAAAGGATCGTCAAGAACAGGGATATAAGGGGCGTCATCGATACTTACCCCTTCATTTTGAACATTCACATTACCTGGGTTTAAAAGCGATTCAAAATGGGTCTTGAATTTTCCGTCGTCTGGTTGCAAAGTATTTGCCTCTAATATCTGTCCCTTCCAGTCTATAGCTCTCCAGATTGCTTTAGAATCATTACACTCAAGTAAACGCTCCCCTCTAGGTTTTGTTACATCCCAATCAACACTTCTATCTTTCACTTTACATTTTTCGGCAACTCTGCTGATCGTATCCAAGCCTTCACTCATTATAGTTTCTATGTAGCCCATATCTACATTAATCACATCAGGAGGTTGAATTAGACTCATGTACTGTACAAATTTATCAACGTTAACATTATTATGTGAAACAGTTTTTTTAATCAACTGATGAGTATCAGGTTTCATGTAAGACAGTCCTAAACTTTCTGCCCTCTCCAACAAAAATTTAAATGACAAATTTTTGACACCTGTCTTAAGCACCACACCGAAGGGGGCGTGATCAGACCCTCTTATGCTTTGATTTATTTCTAAGCATTCTATCATTTGAATACATTCTTTTGATATTTTACACAAATCTAACTCCGATACCCATTCTCTCTTTCTATACGACAGGTTTCCACCCATTATTTTCCCTTCATATGAGAGATGATTCATTACAACCAACGATATATGGTTACAAATATCAAGAAGCTTTCGCCCATTATTATTAATGTGATTATCTTGAATATTCTCATAGACATAAGGAAACACCTTCTTTATTGACGATATTTGGGTAGCCTATACAGGCATTAAAATCTCCCATAACAACTATTTGTTCATGATTATTTATCACAGACTCTAAATTACCAAATTGCAATACATCAAAGTACGGAGAATCCTCTGGTGTAATGTAAACAGCACCGAGAAAGACGCTAGGCCAACAAGACAACTGAACCCAGATTTGGCCTTCACAATCTAACTTTACGTTTGTTATCAATCTCATAATGTTGCTTTTAATTAACAAAAGCACATCCGCCTCTATGCTTGCCTTTCTGGGAAGGGTTGTGATATAAACAAAAACCTGGCACACTTAAATTACTTACTGTTTTTGCTTCTAAAAGCATGACACAATGTCGTAATTCAAGACAAACTGCAAAATATCAGGATCTTGCAACTTATCTCTCACACCTGCAATATTCCAGGAACATATCTTTAATTCGTTTTGCCTATAACCTAGAAAAAATTTACAACATATTTATCAATAACTGCATTGTCTCGAAGAAGAACCCGATTTTTCCAATCATATCTAATTTTAGTACCAGCATTTTCTGGCTTACTTTTCTCTTCTCGCTCTCTTTCTCTAAGTCGAGCCATCTCCTTCCTTACTGCAGGATGAAGATCCTTCTTGATGAATATCCTAGCTAATGGTCCTTCACAGTTCTTCAGATTTTTGCTCTCTCCAAGATATAGTTCCTTTGTTGTCGATTGTTAAACTAAACGACATGAATGGGTCTATTCCGTCGATCGTTTTCCTTTCCCAGACGTCTTATCTGCCACCTTCCCCGCTCCATCTCCATGTCGACTGCATAGCCAGTTGCCTCGATCACCTTCTTTACCTTGGCAGTATCGTCATCTCTGATCTCATCGCTGTTCTCTGATAACCCGGTTATAACAATATTTCTGCTTCTTTCTCTTGCATCAACTGCTTCTAAAAACTTTTGTTGCTGGCTTATAACCTTGTAAGCTTCGTCCAATCTGGTTGAGAGATCCTTAACCTCTTGTTTAATTGTCTTTATTTCATTTATTTCACCTCTCAGTAGCTTTTTTTAGCTCATCAATGAGTATCTCGGTATTGGTTGGCTCTTGATTTCTTATGGCGTTAATCATTGTGCTTAATGCTTCTTTCAACTGAGGATTAGTGAGTTTGCATAGCTGGTTTTGTGATAATGCTGTCACTGACTCCACACTGTCATAGGCAGGCATTTTCCTTAAATTTCAGCACTAGGCCTAACTCAGAACTCAAGTATTTTATGCAATGTTGTCAAGGACGCAATGCGTTGCTATGGCCACTGCGCATGCGCAAAACTCCATAAACTGATTGAGGGGAGGTGTAGAATGAGATTTCAAACTTTTGTCTTCAAATTACGGCTAAGTCCAAATTAGACTATACTGCTTTCTCACGTCTGCACAATCCCTGTACATTCATGCACTTGAAAATAGGTTGTAATGCTTACAGAGCCTTGTAGTTTCCTTGAAATCTAAGCAGACCATCAGAGCTCCCGTAGCCTGTTTGTTTACTTTGTTACAGTCGAATTCACCATCAGTTGCCTTTCCAAACTCAGTTTTCTGTAAGTTGATTGTTAGTCCTGCTTCCCGTAGTTTCTTGAACACTTTTCTTAATATCTTCAGATGTTCTTCCCATGTATAAGAATAAATCACAATGTCATCAAGGTATACATCCACTCCCTCTATTGATCCTAGTAGTTGATCCATCACTCGCTGGAATGTTGCAGGTGCATTCATCAGACCAAACGGCAAAACAGTGTATTGATACAGTCCAAAAGGAGTAATGAAAGCTGACAGCAACTTAGCATTCTCATCTAAGGGAATTTGATAATATCCTTTCAACAAGTCTATCCTGGAAACAAATTTGGCTTGTCCAATATTATCAAGTAATTGATCAATAAGAGGCAAGGGATAATTGTCAGCCACACTGATGGAATTCAGTTTTCTATAATCAGTACACATCCTAAATGAGCCATCTGGTTTCTTCACTAACACACAAGGAGAACTATAATGACTTGAACTGGGTTCTGCTAATCCATGCTGCAACAAATATTCAACTTCTTTCTTCAAAACATCTTGATGAAAAGGTGATAAGCGATAAGCTCTCATTTTAAAAGGTTTTCCATCTTCTCTGATCTTTATCTCATGCTTTGTCAGATTGGTACACCTAGGTACATCTGCAAAATTTCAGGGAAACTTTGAATCACTTCACTTAATTCACTACTTTGCTCGACACTCAGATGTTTTAGTTTATCTTCCAAATTTTCTAATATTGAAGAATTGTTCATCTTGTTTTCAGCTCCCAATTCGTAGCCGTCATTGTCCTCTGTAGATGAAGTTGTCTGTGTTATTGACACTGTTTCAGTTTTAGTCTCTGAGAAGTAAGGTTTCAAAAGATTCACATGTATCTTCCTCTGTCGTTTTCTTCTTCCTGGTGTTTCAATCACATAAGTTCGATCACTTAACTTCTCTATTATCCTATAAGGACCTTGAAACTTATTGGTAAGGGGAAATCTCTTCACTGATAAGAACACTAGAACTTGCTGTCCAATACTAAAATTTCTTAGCTTAGTCTTAGCATCATATTTTCTTTTCATTTTCTCTTGACTTATTTTCAAATTTTCTAAAGAGAATTTTCTAATTTCTCTTAGTCTTTTCCTCAAGTTCTTCACATATTCTCCTTGGATTTCCTCTTGATTTTCTTCCCAGTTCTTTGCAAGAATCTTCAATGGACCTCTAATGTCCCGACCAAAAATCATTCCATTTGGTGAACATCCCATACTTTCTTGATAAGCATTCCTAACTTCAAATAACATTAAAGGTAAACCAGCATCCCATTCTCTTCCTGATTCATTACAATACTTAGTTAACATACTTTTCAGTGTCTGGTGGAACCTTTCCAAGGCTCCTTGAGTCTCTGGATGATAAGCAGTTGATAACTGTTGTTTTACTCCTAACAAGTTCATCACATCCTGGAATAATTTTGAAGTAAAGTTCGTTCCTCTATCACTTTGCACAATTTCTGGTATTCCAAACTTGGAGAAAAACTCCACCAACTTCTCAGCAATTACCTTTGCACTTATACTTCTTACAGGAATCGCCTCAGGATACTTAGTCCCTGGACACATTAATGTTAACAAATATTCATTTCCTTTCTTTGTTTTCGGAAGTGGCCCAACCACATCTATAATTACCTTGCTAAAGGGTTCTCCTCTAACTTCTATGGGATGTAGGGGTGCTTTCTGAATGGTTTCATTCGGTTTTCCAGCTATCTGGCATGTGTGACACATTCTGCAAAATCTGCTAACATCTTTGTGAAGTCCAGGCCAGAAAAAATACTTCATAATCTTCTCAACAGTCTTCCTGATTCCCATATGTCCAGACTCATGCGCTACTGCTACAACTTGTTTCCTCAATGGATATGGAATCAAAATTTGATGATATTCACTCCATTCAGCATTTCCTGGTATATCTGCAGGTCGATGCTTCCTCATTAGCAATCCTTCCTTTAGATAATAACAGGTGGAGGTTTGTTGCATCTCTTCTTGATCAACAACTCTGAAGAACAGATCAGCCAATGTTGTATCCCTCTTCTGCAGTTTCATTAGCTTCTCTCTTGTCACTTGACCAACTTCAAGGGCTGAACTCTCCATATCTGCTAACTCTACTTCTGTAGTTTCACTACTATCTTCAGGAACACTTTAACTACTCGGAGTCTGTTCAATAACAACAGGATCCTGCTCTTCTTGGGAAATCTCTTCATTACTAACAGTAGGGGAAACTTCACTTTCCTGGAACAGCTCTTCTAAGCTTAAAGATCCGTCACTTGATTCTTCTGGTGCAGGTAAATCCTCAGTATCTTCACTTGCTGACATAGTTCTCTTCATACTCCTGGTAGTTACACAACTTGGAAACAGGTGGGGGTTTTTCTTCTCTAAATCTACAGTAGGACTAACCCTTAACGGTTTGTCTGTCACTATAGGACAAGGAACAAATGGTACACCACCAACTTCATTATCCAGTAAAACATGTACACCTTCAACAGCTAATGAGTCCTTTACATCAAAATCAACATTTCCTGTCACTAATTCACAGGACAAATGCAAGCAGCATATAGGAGTTACCTCTTCTCCTCCTATACCCTTCAAAATAACTGAATCTCCGGTGAGATTCTTCTCCAACTGTGGGTGAGCACCATGAACTACCACACTATGGTTACTCCCCGTATCACGTAATACTTTGACTGGTACCTGCACACTTCCTCCTTGAGTTGTCAGCGTACCTTCATAGATATATGGCTTAAAAGCCTCCAAGCTGCTCAGCCACTCACTGCTTGAAGTTACATTTCCACTGGTTGCTAAACACTCTGCTTGTTTAGTTTCAGTCGTCCCCACACTGCTCTTCGTAGTTTGCTTCACCTGGTTACCTTTAACCACTTGACCAACTGGTTTGGTCTGCTGTTGTATCTGATAACAATCTTGACTGTAGTGTCCTACTCTTCCGCACTTGTAGCAGACAACATTAGTCTTCTGTATCTGTCTTGAGAACAGACTGGATGATGAGGATGTAACATTCAGTTGCTGAGGGGTGTTACCTGGCTTTGTATTGGCATAGCCACTAGAAGGATTTCTAGTTGTAATGTTCCTAAAATTTGGATGAGACCTGAAACCTGTTCGTTGTTGTTTCTGGTACTTGACATTATAATTTCTTTTGCTACATATAATATTAAAGTTTTCACTCAGTGTAGCAGCTTTGTCAAGTTTCTTAAACTCTCTCTCTCTTAAATAGGCTCTTATGTGTTCAGGAATTCCTCTAAGATATTGTCCTAGGACTACTAACTCCTCAAGTTCGTCCATAGATTTAACTTTAGCAGCCTCCAACCATCGTTTAAAACATCTTCTTACTTTGTAGGCATAATCCAAGAACGTTATCTTGTCATCCTTTCTCAAAGATCTGAATCTTTCATTATAATATTCAGGGGTCATCTGGTAAACTTGTAGCACATTGTGTTTGAGTACCTTGTACTCTTTACACTGATCAGCTGATAAGGCTAAATAGGCACTTCTTCCTTTACCAATGAGAACACTCTGTAACAAGACTGACCATTTATCCTCTGGCCATCCCATACCTGAAGCCACTTTTTCAAAGTGATCAAATAACTCATCTGGAGCTTCTTCTGTAAACTTTGGAATTAACTTCTGCACTCTTACTACATCAAATACAGGGTCTGAATTACCTTGAGTAGGGTTAGACGGTGTTACAGGTAATGTGGATCGAGCTTTTATTAACTCCATCTCCCTTTCATGTCTTGCTCTTTCTCTTTCTTCTTCTGCTGCTTTTTCTTCTTCTCTTTCTTTTCTTTCTCTTCTCTCTCTGTCTTCTCTTTCTCTTTCTGCCTGCATTTTCTCTCTTTCAGCCTGTATCTTCAGCTTAATCAAATTTTCTTCTGCTTCTATACATCTTAGTTCTGCTTCTTCATCACTTTTCTCTTTCTTTTTGCTCCTGTTTATCTGTAAATTGTGCCTCAGCTGCATTCAACAATTCTTGCACCTCTACTAACTCTTCATCTACTTTACCAGAGTCCATCAATGCTTGGATTGCAATATATTTGATTTGTGCCTTAATCATACCACTAGACACATTACCCCCACATGCCACTGCTAAAGCAATCCACTGTGCCTTAGTCAGGTTGGATTCAGATAACTCTTGGATGTAAGGAGTTGCTAAAAACCCCTGAACATTGAACAGAGCCATATTCTCGTAAGTTACTCAACTAAATAATTCACAATACAAAGCAAAAAATAACTATGTGGTCACTCTCCTATCAAAATATATCCCTAACACACCCAGTATAAACCATAAACTAGAGTGATATTTTGTTTTGTTCCATGGGTCTCTGGGCACCAAACTATATAATGTCACGATGCATATCAAGTACCTGGTTATTACACAACTAATCTCAAAATTCAAAAATATACCCCACTTCAACCAGATACCTGAACTCTCATAACATTAATTATTACGACTGAGTACTCTAAAGGTAACAGTGATCCCTTAAGAAAAAACTTATCTATTACTTGAAAAATCCAACTAAGTCTGTCAGAATATGTGTGAGGTATCAAAAATTAAGGTATCAAAAATTAAACTAGAAATATTCTTGAGTAGAAGGGCATCACTCCATCAAAAAAGCTCTTAACTGTTTCCCTGGTCTTAATTCACTTTAGCAAAACTAAAAGAACAAAACATGTTTATCACTTTGCCTTATGCACACACAATCAATCCTATTCACTGGTGATCAATAAATGAAACACTTTTTCTAAAAATGTTAAATACAAAAATTTATTTTTAAATTCAAAGTTTATAATTAGAATTCGCAATCTGAAAAATTTACCATTACTTGAAAATAACACAACACTTAAATAATTCTTGAATTAAATTATGAAACAAAACTAATTCACAAAAACTTTATCAGGAATTTAAATTAATCAAGCAAAATTTAAACTATCAAGAATTACTCAAGATTTAAATAGAAAATCTTAAATGAATGAAATATTAAATGAAATATGCATTGTTAAACTACCAAGAAATATTTAAAATGTTACGTAAATAAATGTTACATCACAAACATAAAAAATGTGAAAATATAAAGAGATTGTAAATAGAAAAACACACAAAAATACAGAAGATTTATCAGTAATGATTTCACTCGGTCAAAAATTTCCTAACTTATCATAACATGGTATTAATAAGTAAAATTCACGTTACCTTACACAAACTTGTGAAAACCTCTGTAAACCACTTGCTGCAGCTGCGTTACCACAAAACACACTTTTTACCAGGCGCCGTTACAAACTAAATAACTTTGCTAAATTCAGATCTCAAAAGTTAATGCTAATACGTGACCACAAAACACTACGTTAAAAGTAATCTCTTTCTAAGAACGAGAGAGAGAGAGAGAGAGAGAGAGAGAGAGAGAGAGAGAGAGAGAGAGAGAACCAAATCAACTGGTCTCAGAAATCAGAATGAAACAAATTTTAGAATTCCAGTAACACGTGAAACAATTACATGATGTCATTAAAGCATCTTGGGTACGAGATTCAAAAGTTCTAGAAGCAGGGAGGTGACGTCATTAAAGCATTTTGGGTGCGAGATACAATTAAGAAGCTTCTAGAAGGAAAATGACATCATCCCAGCAAAACGTTTTGAACACAATCTTACAAAACATGACGTAACTGATCAGGACACGTATTCTTTCTCTCAAAGTGGCGTACGTGACTCAAACATGTAACAACGTGAAATCACTCGTCTTGAGCCCGTATGGGACGAATCGGCATTTATTTTCCAAACCTGTCATCATGACCTGAAACAAAGCGCTCTCTTATCTCAACTGATGACAATTGAAATGAAACAAGTCTTCGCCGAACACACGTGTTCACATACTACTCTTTTATCAAGAAAGATATTCGTTCTAAACTACGTTACTATTAAAATTATATTACCAATTCTAAATTATGCTATTAAGTTATTCAATCATTAGTTCTTTTGAGATCTGATGCCAAACTAAATATGACACTTTAACGATCATTATCATTACACACAACACATGAAAAAAAAGTAAATATGTCAAAATTATAGGAGGATATAGCCTACATATTACAAGGCAACATCATGAAATATATATATATATATATATATATATATATATATATATATATATATATATATATATATATATATATATATATACACACACACACACACACACACACACACACACACACACACAGATATATATATATATATATATATATATATATATATATATATATATATATATATATATATATATATATATATATATATATAAAATACCACAGGAAAATGACAGGCAGAAGTTCCGTACAAAGCGCTTTCACGTGTTTGTTCACGCATCTTCGGGGAACAAATGGGACACTGTTGAAAAGAAGGTTACAAGGTAAACAAAAAGAACAAGAATACCAGATGGTCAACTGTCAAAAGGGTAATAAACAAAGAGATGATCCAGAATAGTTCGGGGTCACAGGGTCACAAAGTAAAACCTTTTAATTGGCCATAAGAGATACGTAAGCGTTGCCATACAAAATCCCAACACACGTATAAAACTGAATACTAATTTTGCGTATTTTTATCAACAACTTTTTTTTTAATTATAAAGGCATCGAGTTTAAACAAACCAAGACTTAAATTTAGAACATTTTGATTATTTGACTTGATAAAACAAGATTCAGTGATATTCCTTTTAACTGTGTCGTTACACAGGACCAAGGATCTTGCTTCACTCTAGTTACTAGGATGATCTAAATCTCTCATATTTATGTATAATGCATTCGATATTTAGCCAGTTCTCACAGAATATTGATGTTGTTTGATTCGTTGTGAAAGTAATTTTCCAGTTTGTCCATAATATATTTTATCACACTTTTACAAGGAATCTCATAAATGCAGCCAGAAACATCTTTAGGAGAATTTTTATTACTAAACTAAGAACATTAAAATTACTGAAAATAACATTTATGTTCAAAATCTTTAAAATCCTAGGGATTTCTAAAAACCTTTCATCATACGGTAATTTGAAAATATTATACTTATTAGATTCAAGTTTGTTATTAGTTAAATAAAATGTTTTCCTGGCTCTTTTCCATGCTACATCTACAAAAGTCCTTGTGTATTTAAGTTTCAAGGCAATATCATAAATAGTTTTAATCTCAGCATCAATGAACGGTGGGCTAAAAATGCGAAGATCCCTTAAGAACATCCCAGAAAAAAACAGAATTTAAAATTTTGATGATTGGAATAATAATGAACAAAAGAGGCAATGTTGTTTGATTTTCGAAAGACTGAAAAGGTGAAATTTCTATCATGTCTATGGATAGTACATCAAGACAATTCAAATTACAATTTCTTTCTTCCTCTACGGTAAATTTTTTAGAAGGCACTAAATTATTTAGCTTAACCAGAAATTCCTGGAGATTTTCGTGAACTGGCCAAATATAGAAAGCATCATCCACATACCTAAACCATATAACTTTTTGAGGCAAAATTCTTGGTAAGAATTTTGTTTCAAAATATTCCATGTAAATATTGCTAAGGACAGGAGATAAGGAGTTATCCATAGCCATGCCGAACTTTTGTAAAAAAAATCACCATTAAAACAAAATTTACTATCTTTGATGCACAACCGTATAAGAGTAGTGAGGTTTGCTACAGTTAAAGGAATATCATCGCTTTCTAATTCTCCCTCCAAAATTCAAGTAAATTAGCTACAGGCACTTTTGTAAATAAAGGAACATCAAAACTAAGCATATTACAATCAGAATTCAAATTCAAACTAATCAATTTGCTTATAAAGTCGATGTTGTTTTTTACATTCGTGTCAGAAATGTTTCCTACCAAAGGTGTAAGGAGTTTCTCAAGCCATTTAAATAAATTGTACGAAATTGAGCCTACTGAGCTAAAGATTGGTCTAATAGCGTTACTGATTTTGTGTGTCTTTGACTAAACCATAGAGATGTGGTAGGGAGGAGCTCTGATATGTAAACTGTTTAATTAAATGGTCAGGGCCCTTTAAAATGGATTTAATTTATTTACTAAAATGAGAGTTCAGTGTCTTTATAGGATCAGACCTAATAATGCCATTATTTTTATTCATTATTTGGTAAGTCTAATGACATGGTAATAATGTATCCAGTGAACTGAATTTATGGAAATCTTTGTTCATCTTTCTTTTTGAGTAACTGGCAACAATAAATTACTATTTACAATTGCGATAAATGAGGCTTTAGCGTTCATGACCCACTATTTCCAGTATCATAATCCTGTGACAGGGAAGATTAGATGTATACTGGCGTGACGTTTGTATGTGAATTTGCAGTCTGTCAGAACACGTGTTTACGCGAAAAGTAAATCTCAAGTGAACAAGTGTTCTTCTGCCCAGAAATGTCATGCAGGCTTAAACATGGATCTTTTTATTTGTTCTTTATTTTTTCATTGTTGAATGATGGCGATTTTAACGGATTAGGTAAATTGATAACTGTTATTATGTATGGTATTTTTCTCAGATTTTATGTAAATAATTCACCGCAAAAGCCAAAACCCGATTTGTTTTCCATTTACATTCATTTGTGCTTCACTTCCATAAAGGAGAGTTGGTTCAACAGTCCATACAAATATTCCCGCCTCTGGTTCCATTGACATTCCAATTCACTTTCCAATTTTTGGCACCAACCTGTCGCCTTCCTGCAGTCTCTTCCATTCATCCTAGGCAGCATCAAGAATCACTGCTCAGTCTAGATAATCTCTATTTTTCCTTCTTAACTTTACCCTTGGTCATATAAATGGCTAATTTCTCTTCTTGTAAACAGTGTTTAAGGAGTTTCTGTACCTTCTCTCCAATCTCTTCAATCAGTAGGAAGTGTTTGTGTGTGTGTGTGTGTGTGTGTGTGTGTGATTTGGTGTAAATGCATGAAAAAGTTCTTCAGATATCCTCAGATAATCATATCTGCATGGTTGATATGGTACCCTCGTTGCACTTTATCTCTGGTTTCATTCTCTCGTTGGGAAAAATAATTTTTTTTCATTTTCAGGAAGGTTCTTGCGCTTGGAAATTCAGTTAGAGTGTTTTTCTATACAACAATTGTTTGTTTTTATCTTCGACACGACTACAGATTATTTCACTCGTGAAATAAAGCATTTTTTTCTTTTTGCTCAGGTCTACCCTTAGATTCTGATATCACGCAATTGTTTCCTAATTAAAAAGATTTTTAAAAAATACATATTTTGTGTGGAGAGGGACCCCGTGTTTAGTATCAGCCTCTTAGGTATGAACGCAGAAACATGAACATAAGACGGTAAATTTCTCAAATTATCGTGGTAAATTTCTCAAATGATCTCACCTGTGCTGCATTATGTACACCCTTTTCTATATAGCCTATGTCATTCAAAAGGTTTTATTCATAAACGATGTCTCTGCGGAGCTCTTCTATAGAATCACCATTATCTTTAACCTTTAAGCACAGATTACCCAGTTTTACCTCAACACCAGTTCCTTGCGAAGAAAACGGTAAAGGTTCTCTCCTTTAGAGTGCATAATAACGCATACGGAAACCCTTTGATCTTTGCAAACGACTCTCCTCCCGATGTACCAGCTTTTAGGAATCATGGGCCACGAATTACAAGGAAATCCCTGTACAGACGATGGTGTTCGAGGCCCGAGGTGATGTGCACGCACAAGATAATTGGAAGATATAAACGAAGAATGTATGCGCTGGGATATTTGATTTTTTCTTAACATTAGGAGAATAGCGCGTATCATTCGACCATAAATTTGCTTCGGAACAATGTCCTCTCTGGAAAGGCTATGAGGGTAGAAGACTAAAAATGCAATTTCTTATTCTACATATTTGGCATGTGTATTGGTAATGCATCATGATAGTATTACCAAGTGATCCAATGTATTTTCAAGTAGGAATTTTGATATATCTGTCCATAACATGTAGTTTATACGACTGAAATGCTTCCACCCAAACGCACAAACAGACACACACCCAAACATGCGTGTGCAAGATTGGGAAAACACTTAAGGTAATTGTTTTTGGGGTCGTTGACTGATACAGGGCTTGGGGAGGGTTAGTTTCTGTATTAATAGAAAACTTTGTGAATCAGTGGAAAAAAAATAGTTAATGGACTACATGTGATAGTGGGCGTTCACGCTCCAGGAATGGAAACCAGTGAGGGAAAATAAAAGGAACTGTTATTCAGAGAAAGTGAACATTAGACTGACTGGCTGTGTAGAACATGAAAGGATATAAATGCCAAAGTAGGCGACTTAGGAAGTGGTGGAATTGTTGGAAGATGTGGAGTTCATAGAGCAATAGAGAAGGCTGAGTCTTCTGAAAATGTTTGAAATGAGCTTAATTGGGTTTGTTAGAAATAGTGTTTGTGTAGAGTCCATGGAAAAGGTAGAGTAGATTGATTTAATAAGAAATTGGATATCCTGTATGTATAACTCATCTCCATTTGATTGATAGAGATGTTTTAATAGACTGAAGTTTATTATATTCAAAGTTGGGTGAGTGAGTTTGATCAGAAATGATTATGAAAAACATAAAAATCAAGAAGGCCATAGGTTCAAGCATGTAGGATCGGAAGATGTTCATAGGGAATATGCAGAATCCATGGATGCATCACAGAGTTAACAGGGTATGCTTATGGACACAGGAAGGTAGGATGAAGAAAAATAGCGATAAACAGTGGGATAAGGAAATGAGAGGTTTAGTGAAGAAAATAAAACAACATTAAGTAAGGTATAGTTGCATGAAGTTGCATGACACGCAAGGCCATGCAGAGGTATAAGAAAATTATAAATAGGATGTTAATGAGGAAAGCTAGAGAGAAGAGAATAGGCTAAATAAATGATAATAGGGGATTAAATCATGAAAAAGTATCCGTACATGTAAGAGGATATGATAGAATGAATAATAGGCAAAGGTGTCTAAGAATACAAATTGCAAAAACGGACATGATGACAGAAAATAACGTAGTCGTGGGTAGACTGAATGAGAATATTATTGTCTGTGAGTGTTTATCCTCGTGTGTGTATTCACATGTGTACGGGAGGCTTTATTTTTCATAAACATTATGACCAATTGATAAGGTGAATCGATCAGGATATCAAAATTATGTTTACTCTTCCACCAGTGTGGATTTGCTTACCAGTTTAGTTACCACTGATTATTATTTGTTATTATTATTATTATTATTATTATAAATATTATTATCTCTCTCTCTCTCTCTCTCTCTCTCTCTCTCTCTCTCTCTCTCTCTCTCTCTCTCTCTCTCTTCCATTTATCCAGAGTTGTGGTTTACATTGAAGAGTTTTGGGTTGCACTTGCTTCCTGGGAGTCGATCACTTTTCTTATTATATGTTGTGTTTCAAGTAGCAGGCTCTTTGGCATGAGTCCAGGTGCTGCTTCGGCTTCCAGTTGACCAAGGTTTTCCTGCAGGGATTTTGGCACTGTGCCCAGTGCCCCCGACGATTATGGGCATCTCCCATAGCCTTCTGAATTCAGACCGCAAGTCTTGGTATTATTCCATTTTCTCTCTTTATCACCTCTTCTTCTTCTGCGCTCCGGAGTCCCGCATTACTGTGAAGCGCCATAGGGCTGTTAATAATAATAATAATAATAATAATAATAATAATAATAATAATAATAATAATAATAATAATAATAATAATAATAATAATTATTATTATTATTATTATTATTATTATTATTATTATTATTATTATTATTCTTATTATTCTTATTCTTATTATTATTATTATTATTATTATTATTATTATTATTCCTTCCTATGGAAGAATGAAAGTTTTGTAACCGCTTTTGTAACAGCAAAAGAGAAAAAGAAAATTACTCAACTGTAACTATTAAGTATATCCTTTGTGATGAGATGAAGGATCTATATCCAAAAGGAATGGAAATGGCAAGTGATGCTGTAACGACCCGAGTGGGCCGTTATGCAGGTTCTTTAACATACTCAGGACGGGGCTGTCATGACAGACGGCAGATGCAACAAACAAAGGAGGGGAAAACAACAAAAACAATAAAATGAGCTTAAAATTAATTCATTTACAATATTTACAAGTGAGTCAGGTCTGGTAAAAAGATAAAAAACATAAGTACAATAAAGGCCAAAAGGCAGCACTAAACAAAATCAAGTTAAACAATTAACTTTATAAACAAAAAGTAGCTGTAAACAAAAAAGAGGCAAAAATAAACAACAGCAGGCAGAAAAAAAAACCAAACATACGTCCTCCATCGGGGCACCAAGACAGCCCTCAGCTGTGGAGCAAGGACAAATACCCACAAACCAGAAAACCCCGATGGAGACGTCAGGACAGCCTCACGCTGTCATCAAAGATGAGCAGCTCGTGGTCACACGACTACTCATGGTCACACTCCACCTCTACGACGTGCTCCACTTCGTAGGCGTGCTCCAATTTGCTGCTCAAAAAACTCGACCAACGTCGACTCCAAAAACTGCCTGCTGCTGCTGCCACTGCCGCTACCTTCGCTGCCCTACCAGACCCGACTGACGAAAGAAAAACGGCAGCTCACTGACGAAAACATCAAAACATAAAAAACTTGAAGGTAAGTTTGGCAGCAATCCACAAAAGGGAACGAGCGGGAACCAGCAGTTCCCGCAAAACCATCATTAACGTGACAGATGCCTTTTGTCTTTAATACAACATGTAAGGAGGGGACGCTTACTTCCTGTTTATTATTATTATTATTATTATTATTATTATTATTATTATTATTATTATTATTATTATTATTATTATTATTGTTTTTTCCTGCATCAAGGAGCCAATTCATTTTACAGTGTGCGGATATATCGAGGAAAAGTCGATGAATTGCAGTTCTACAGCTTTTCATTCAGATTATAATGGAAAGATGGACAAACTACTCTTGAAGATTAATTTCGAAATAATCCATTCTTTGTGCTCAGTTGATCATAGTTGACTGTGCTTTTGATTAGCATGGTGAAAAATGATAATATAAAAGTAATTTCATGAGTGACTTATGAGAATTCTCATTCTCGTGATACTTCCCTCACCTCTATAGGAACTATGAAGGCATGATCGTTCTTTTTATAATGGTGAGGTTGTGATGACTACCGTTGTTTTTGCAATGCAGTTCTAATAACCTTTCAACGCTTTCAAATCTTTAGACTAAACTGGGACGGCTCCTATATGTCCAATTTATTTTTAATCACAACTTGACCTCAGAGGAAATCCAAAGGATGCTTCGGTCATATTTAGACCTTTGGGGATTAAATTGCACTCAGTATAATGAGAAATAATTCATTATTGTCTTTTTCTCCTTAATCAAGACGACTGAACTGGTGTCTGTCTGCTATTCCAAAAAATATTTGATTTGTCCTTGAATTACGATATCGTGTTCTAGTTTATTCTCTACTTTCGATTTTGAAAAGTACATCTTCCATTGAAGCCATTTTCATCCCTCAATTTCTCTTGATTAATCAGCAGGAGGTTTTGATTAATTAGAACGAGACAGAACTTAGATAAAAGGAAAAGTACTGCTCTAAAGTCAGCTTCCTCACACCACGGGCTTAAATTATTCTGTTTTTGAGTCTAGAGGGATCTTGTCAAGGAAAAGACATGAGATATATATATATATATATATATATATATATATATATATATATATATATATATATATATATATATGTATATATATATATATATTTACAC
>NC_089747.1:45871273-45966273 GCF_040412425.1 Macrobrachium rosenbergii | reverse complement strand
AATGTCCGTATTTTGAATTGAAGTTTCATAGTTCTAATTAAATACTAGCATGAGGTAGAGTTGGAGATATTAAAGCCTGAAGAACAATTATACAGAGGAAAATCTTTTCCATCTGTATTTTCCATATTTCAAAATTACCCCCAGAAGATACTAATTCTTAATGAGTATAGTTTTGGAAGAGTAAAGAATATCAATGAAGTCTTTGCTTTGAAGAATTTAGAAGCAGTTAAAGATGAGTACACAAGCTGCAAGGCAAAGGTATTGAAGTATACGAGACATGAAAATTACAAATATTAAGAGAATTGGTAATGATTTAAGTAAGGGATCAAATGGAGCTATGTATAATTCGTAATCATACCTTTTCATAAATGAAAAGGTATGGAAATGTTATAATAATAAAATAACTCATTGCTATTATATAACTGAAGCACAAAACAACTATAAACCTTATGATTTATTGCCTGTAAGATATAGCTATGTCCGTGACCCCCTATTATTGGCAAATGTATCTTTGAAACAAAGAATAGAAATGAATAGTATTTCTGAGGTCTGCAGCAAATTATCTGAAACCCGAAGCGAGAATAATTCCGAATCCAAAGGCTTGTTTTTCAAACCCTTACGAATAAAAATCAAGAACGTAATTTAGAAATGCTAATTAGGCAGAATGATGCCCAAAAATGACTAACCATTTTTATACAGCATTTTACTGCATGTTTTGCATCTAACAAAATTCCCTTTACCCTTCAGGGCATCTGGTAACACCTTTCCTATTACTGTCACAATCGTTTTGGTTTAATATGATAAACTGTAATTTTGCTCAGAGCAGATTGATCTGCTTTTGGATATGAACAGTCCCTATTTCCTTCAGATCTACATTTAAGTTCATATGTTGTGAAATTGCTACTAATTTTCAATCTTGATTCAGAATTTTGTTTCATATTTTATCATCTAGTTCATTTCATTTCAACAATTCCTCTGTCTTCTTTTATGTAACATTTATTCATAAGGCTCCTCGTCTTCACTCCGTCGTTTTCTACTGTATCTCTCCTTTCTTGTCAGAAGATTATTCTCATGGAAGCGAAAACACCTTTCCGAAAAGCAGGAAACGTTTCCGATAATGTTTTTATATTAATCCAACATTTCTTCTGTCTTGCTTTTATGTTATATTCTTTCTTACACGTTTCCTCTGCGTCATATTTTCCTTTGTCCCTCCCCTCTCTTTATCAAATTATCCTCAGGAAAGCGAGAAAACGTTTCGGAAAAGCAGGAAACGTTTCCGAGCAAGAACTTTATTTTCTTCTTTTCGCCAGCATCCAACAGTATCTTTCCCTTCTCACCCTGAACTTGCGTCATTTCAACCTTTTGGCGATCCGTCAATAATTCCGCTTTCCTTCGCCGTCACTCGATTTTCGAGTCTCTTCCCCTTCGCTCTCTAGCAACTCGTAATTGCTGCTCGAGCGAGAATACTGGATATCACCGTTGTTTTCTCTTGTTTCCCCATCACAGTACTTTCTCATACTAGATTTTTTTTTTTTTATTAGTGGAGCAGCTTAATGTGATTTTTGGCCAGAAACGTTCATTTGATGATACAAGCATGAAATTTGGTATGAAAATAGTCTGTACGTCACTTTTTGAGAAAAAAGTGCTAGCCATCAAAAATTCCAATATGGCCGCCAGCACAACAAAACAGTCATAAACAGCCAAAAGCCCCGATCTCTGTCCATTTATTTCCAACATTTGCTACTAAAAAAGGCTACTAATGAAGGGAAGGAAAAGAAGATAAGCTCTTTCTGTCTATATAATGTCCCGAAGGGTTGCAAACTACAGAGCCAATCTTGCAGTCGAGTCAAAACTGTTGTTCTTGAGGCAGGGGGACCGGTTCTGCAGACAGCAGTGTGGCAAACGGAAGGTTTTGGCGCCAAAAAATCAGTTACTTTAGGCAGATGAAGCTCAACATCAGAGTAAAGACTATTCATACATGCTTTACTACTTTCCTTGGCATACCACTATCGATGTCCCTCTGCAACTTGGAGAGTGGCAATGTACAAATTTCTATCTTGGACACTTTGTAATCCTTTCGTATCTGATTGTCATTGGACTGAACGTCTTCTCTGATCGATAATGGAGTCCGTCTGGATTCCTTAATAATGGCTAGGTCCTGTATCATCTTAACCTTGCCATGCCCTTGGATGATGGCTCCTCCTAGTTGTACGAGTGAGTTCACACTTGACTCACTGCCAACCACCATACAATCCATTTGCTGGAAATAATGTTATCAAGCAAAAATCTTATCAACTACATTTGTTTACCATTGCATCATATATTACTCCTTTCTCAAATGCTATACCTTGGGGTCATTGAAGATTCTATTTTATTATCTATCTTATCTTTATTGACAAATCTTTTAATCAGTATTTAACGCCACGTTCTGAATGAACTACTTTAATGTGGTTCCACGTATAATGGATTCTTTTTCAATGTAATTTCATGCATTAACTTGAATTTATTCAATCAAAACTTCTAAACTTCTATATGGACCTCGAAATTTTGGTGATACTTTTAATATTAGGTCCTTCAGTATTGCTGTACAACTGCTTTGCACCTTAACGAGGGTATGGTGGATCTGTTATTGTAATACTTACTAGATTTTTGCAACTCTGATCAGCTCTGTGACTTAATGGTCTCGCATGTACGTCTTGTCTTCAAGCAATATATAGTCTCAGTTGTAATGTACGCGTCTGGTGGAAGGGCATCTATCCAAAAAGGTAATTTGCATTTCTCTTTGGTAGAAGCCATACAATAGGGAAATGAGGAGTTTTCCTATTGATTCATTTACTGTGCTAAGTTTAGAGTAAATTGTATGTTCTCGAGAGTCAAGTCCCAGTCTTCAGTAAGAAGTTACCAATGTTTTCGAACATCCTTATCTTGCGATTTGTTCTTTCACTGCTCCACGGAGCTTGGCTTATATGCTGTTATTTGACATTTCTGTATTTATAAAAATCACACAAATTCGTTAGAATGTCACTTCTAGTAAAATTCAGCAGCATTAATTGAGAGCAAAACTGAGGACATGAATGTCTGGTTATAATTTAGATTTAAAGGCTTCTGCCACCATGATGCTTCTGCTTTAGTTGGAACAATTTCATGCATTCGGTCAAATAGTCAATGAAAACTAAAATCTGTTTATTTCCTCTGATGGTGTTCGGGAATGACCTAAGAACCATTGTGACTACTGAAAAGGATTTAATTTCAATAGATGCATCGAGAGGAGCCTTGACGTTGACATTCCCTCATGTATATTAAGAATTCTACCAAACGAGTAGCATCTTCACTACATCGAGGCCAAAATAGTTTCTAGTGATTGTTCTACATGTTTTCTCTTAATTCCAGGATGTCCTGATAACTTGTATGAATGTTAGTTCTAAACGTCTTGTATTAGTGTATTAGAATGTACAACGTGAACAAGCATTTGGTTCGTCTGAAGTCTTGTACACAACCCATCTATCAATTGAAAACTCAATTTTTTCTCACCTTGCAAGAGGTTACCACCACTTTCCCCTATTCTAGAATCCTTGTTGTTCCTGACGAACTTTGTCTAAATCTAAGTCTAGATTTGACAACTGAAGGCGAAATTATGTGAGGGTAATTTGTTTCTTGTTCCTTTCTCTTGTGATCTAGATAAGGCGTCAGCTAATGTGTTATATTTACTTATGTATGTATCTAAATTCTCTGGGGCAAATTCTAATACGTTAACGAACCATCGTATTGAATTTCAGTATTATTGGTAAAAGTCTTTTTCTTGAAAAGATCACAAATGGGTTTATGATCCGTAAGAACATTAATTTTATGTCCTAGCAAAATGTGCCTAAATCCCTGTAATCCCAGACTAATGCCAAACATTCCTTCTGTTGTACTGTAATTTTTTCAGCCGCATTCAAACTCTACTACATAAAGATAGTCCTCATCCTTGTTTTATCCTTGCAGATCAAGACGGCACCTAGTCCTGTACTTGAAGCATCACAGGCTAAGAGAATTCCTCTCTAAAGTCTGATAACTAGGATAGGATCTGTTATCAACATATCCTTTAGTGTTTTGGTCGCTGCTTCCTGTTCACCTTCCAAATTACAGTTAGCATCTTTCCTAGTTAACTAGTTAATGGTTTTGCTATGGTAGCAAATCCCTTTTATGAAAGGTCGATAATACCCTACCATACCTAGGAATCTTCTAGTGCCTTCAAATTTCAAATGGGGCTGATAGTTCATAATAGCCTTAATCTTTCCTTCTTGCATTTTCAAACCATAAACACTGATAACATGTCCTAGATATTCTAGAGGATTTCTTCAGAAACTGACATTTCTTAATTTTACCTTTTAAACCGGCCTTTCTGGTTCATCTAATACTAAATTTCCATTGTCTCGAATGACTCTACATCCTTATACTTCAGCAATTATTACATCATCAAGATAAACCGATACGTCTTCAACATCTCCCCAAGATTTGCAGCATTAAACGTACAATGTTAAAGGAGCTGGAAGTAAGACTCAAACGGCACACTTCAACGGCAAATGTTCCTTGTGAGTACTGAATGCCGTGAGATGCTGGATTCTTCATCGAGAGGAACTTGCCAACATCCACCGTAAATCGAGGCTAGAAAAACCTCCTTGGCACCTCTTGCACTGAGCTAATATTATTAGATTAGGCAAAGATCCTCTGGGACTATGGTATCAGCATGCAGAAGAGTGTGCTACTAGAAACAGCGCACATAGTAAGAAAAGTGATGGCCTCCTAAAGAGGCAGGATGCAATCCGGAACCCCACACTATAAAAACCACCCAGTCGAATAGGATGATTGAGACAGACCAAATAAAAAAAAAGAATAAATATAAATAAAATAATGATAACAATAATTAGAAAAACGACAGTGTGTAATCATGAAAAAATATCGCTACTATTATTGATGTTATAAATCATTGAAAACCTTCAGCAAATACAGCCTTGGTATTCTGGCGATTTTTTCGACACTTTGTAACACTGCCGCATTGCAAACAAACTGAACTATATCCTATTTCTCATTCATACTATATTTGCGGCCCAATAAACTACATTTTATGCCATTTAAAGGAAAAACTGGTTGATTAAAAATAACAACATTAACGCCATATATATGGTTTTGATACGTAGACGAGTTTTGAGTTGTTTGCAACGTGACCTCACTGTAAAACCAATTGCAAACATTGCAGTATCTTATATTTGTGAGCAGTGTGTCAGTAGATTGCATTTTATCCTTTATGAAGGAAAAAATCCCGTTGCCCACCAAGAAATCCAGTGGCCATATATTTCGTTGATTTATACGTTGCTTGCAGCAATGTCGTATTGCAAGCATATAGCAATATATTTCAATCTCGCATTCCTATTCGTAAAAAGAGGCTCAATGTTCTGCATTACACCGAGTTTTAAAGAAAAGCCAAGCTGAACCCTGGAAAAAATATCCTATTGTAGCCCGTCGACACTGAATGGCTAGAAAACGCAATATATTGCACTATTGCATTTACATTCCTGATTAGCAGCTCGATATGCTCAATTATTCGGAGGTTGCAGGAAAAGTCCGGTTGACTCCCGGAAAGAAATTGCTGAGGCTTAGCCTTGTTCTTTTGGCGGTTTTTTATCCATTATCCATAAATCCGAGCCTTTAATCACTATACTTTTGTAGTTTCCTATTAAACTGTAACCCAACACCCAACTACCTTTATAGTACCTCTTCAGATGATGTCAATATAAATCGAAATTAAACGCTACTAAATTATATCTGCAATTACCTTCGTTTGAAAAATTATCAAATTAAAATAGCATAGTTTTCTTCAATATTTTTCATTAATATCGTGGCGAATAACTACTGTTTTAAATAACACAAAAAAACAAGTTTTATCAGCGTTTTCTACCTCGAAAGCCAATACCCAACATGAGCGACTTGACTTGGACAGAAGGGAAAGGGAAAAAAAGTGTTTTGGGGTAGCAATTATCACACTCGCCCCCCTCCCTCATAACTTTCCATCTCGGCAGTTTTGACAATTGTTAATTTCTTTGTGAACATTCGAAGAGTCATCTCGGGGTTGCACGCGTTTACTCTCAGCATTTGCAGTCCTTCATTTTCCTGGGAATTCGAAAAAGGGACTCGATGTCTTTTCAGGAAAAAAAACTTGCTCTATTTTCCATTAACTTCTAGACATTATTTATGGCAAAGGTCATATGTATATTTTTTCATGGAACAGAGACCGAGAGACAATTTCTTCTTAAAACTATATCATTGAAGGATATAATGCATTAACTGATATCGTTTGGAAGATGTGGTAAGAATTCCTTTTAAATGAGAGGTGAATAATTTTCTTAAAAGGAAAGCTGTTGAATAAGGTAAGAACTCGAGATGGACCTATGTACTCTACCCAACAAACAGAAATATACAAAACAAGTTGGAGAATAAACATTCTTATAGTTAGGGAATTATGTAAAGACTAGGCCCCTGAATTTAGCACATATCTACAAGAATGGTATGTGATATGCACAACAAAGTCAAATTGGACATTTGGTATACAACAAAACTTTAACAAACTTGTTGCTCATGCCTGAATACCTTACAAAAATATTTAATGTCTTTTTTCATTCGTTTCTAAAATAGCAATATTACCCTCAGAATAATAACTCCATAGAAATGACTTCCATTGAACAGTAGTGGCGGTAGTTTATAACTGTGAAAATATACACAGTTATATAATGTATATATATATATATATATATATATATATATATATATATATATATATATATATATATATATATAGTATATATATATATATATATATATATATATATATATATATATATATATATATATATATATATATATATATATATATATATATATATATATATATATATATATATATATATATATATATATATATATATATATATATACACATAAACAGACGCACATCTTACATTTCTTGAGTTGCCTTTAGACAACAATATTGTACACCGGAATGCCAATACATAATCCAATAGTCCATCATTCACTAGACAAAGGACATTCTTGTATAAGCAGGGGAGAGAACGTTCCATTGTCTTACAATAAAAACCTAATATAATTACATTACTGTTGATTATTCTAATGCTCGGCGCCGTATAATTTCTCTGCATCTAGTTGTAAAGGTTATGTTGTTTTTTTCCTTACAGAACATAAACTGAACATGTAAATGAATAGTCAAATATCAGTCATTATTTAACAGCAATAATATACGTAATTAGACAAAGATTAAAATTCATGACATTACTCAAAGAATGCAAACACACACACATATGTAATACACACATACACACACACACACACACACACACACATATATATATATATATATATATATATATATATATATATATATATATATATATATATATATATATATATATATATATATATATATATATATATATATAATAATAATAATCAACACACAATCACGTGTGGAGCAGAAATAAATTTCTGACTCACATCAGGATTGAATCCAGGTCTTTCACTTAAAAGGCAAGGGCGCTGCCCACTAGGCCATACAAGTCATAAAAGAAGTTGGAACCTGATGTGAGTTAGAAGTTTATTTCTGTTCCACACGTGATTGTGCGTTGATTATTTCTATCTTATTCACTCAGAAGGGATAATTCGAATGAAATGCTGTCAATTGGATCATTGCTGAGTCGGGAAGTTGGGGAAAACACGCTGGTATGCAAGCAATTAGCTTGCCCAAGTAATTCCTTGGGTGCAGTTGCCCTCAGGCTCCAACCTCTTTTATGACTTGTATGGCCTAGTGGGCAGTGCCCTTGCTTCTCAACTGAAAGACCTGGGTTCGATCCTGATGTGAGTCAGACATTTGAAAAGAAAGGAGGAAAGAATCGTTAATACAAAACGTTTATTTATACTGCTAGTGGTAAATGTCCTCTCTGTACAATGTACTGTAGTTTTTCACCGCATTTTTAATTATCATGGCGGAATTAATCAACATTACGCTTTGAACGACACAGAAATACAATTTCTTTTTGTTTGGAAGTGGAAATAATTCAGTGTGAACTAATGGCAACGATATTCTATTGCAGTCTGTATAAAACTCAAATATTTAAGTATACATAAAGAAAATCCGGGCGTGAGTAACTTGCTAAGGGACTGATTGGTAAAGTTTTAAAGATATATATCCGATAAATCAGTCATGATCTGTAATTGTCTGAAATTTTCACCACAAATAACAGTGAACCGCAAATAAGAGTGAATACCTTTTCCATTGTAGCTAAAGAAAAATTTTCCTTGTTTTTCTCAATTCTTTTTTTTATATTAAATTTCAGAAGCAATAATTGAGTATGTTAGTATCGAATATACCATTAAAGCAATGCATACTGAAGTTGCAACAAATTTAGGCTATAAATTTGGGATATTAATGTATAAATATAGATTTCACAAAAGATCATTCTAATTAGCTGAATAAACTTAAAATCTAATGTCTGGAAAACACAAAATCAGCATATGACATCATCCTGAAATTAAATTTCAGACAACGGAATTGGTCCATTCCTGTGATGATATAAATTCTTGATAACATCCTGTCAATGTGGTACATGTATTTTTGTTCTAAAGCTCACACCAACTTTGTAGCCTTTTAGACTATCGGTCTTTATGAATAGTGATGTAGTAGCCGACATTCTGATTTATTTTGAAACAAAACTGAAATCCTCCTCTCACTCAATCTCTCTCTATTTCTCTCTATATATTTAAGACTTTTTAAGGTCATCGCTAGTTCTTTCTACTTAGCATAATACGGATAAAATATTAACTACCAATTATGCGACCGAGGGGAAAAGGTCGATGAAAGATATTCCTTAAAAGAACTAAACATCCCTATGAAAAAGATCGCTCATAACACTGCGTTTACCAATTCGTTACATCTAAGGAAGACAGGTGGTAGTGTGTTTGGGTGACCGTCCGTTCCCAACCATGGAACCCCGATGTCTGCAAAATGACAAGGAGGCAGACACAGGCCAAGAATTTATTCCCAAACAACACGCCAGACTGAGCACAGGAGCGGCTATAAACACAACAAAATAAGAAAGTTGTTTTTGCTTGTATTATTATTATTATTATTATTATTATTATTATTATTATTATTATTATTATTATTATTATTATTAAGAAGAAGAAAACCCCTATTCATATGGGAAAATCCCACAGGGGCCACTCACTGACTTGAAATTCAAGCTTCCAAAGAATATGGTGTTCAGTTTAAAGAAGTTACAGAGGGTAACAGGAAATACAGAAAGAAGAGATCGATTATTAATGAATTGATCAAAATATAAATAAATTATTAAAATACAAGTCGAACTGTTTTAGTGTGGTAATGCATTGCATCTACATTTCAGCTTTTGGCGTTCTAATTACACTACATTTTCAGGGAGACTGCAAAGAAAAATGATAAAATAGGAGTGATTATGAAGAAGATGAGGAAACGTTTTCCTGTCGTTGATCAGTGATCATCTAATGGTAGCCAGTGAAGTATTTCCTGGCAATTTTATTGCGGCTTAAATCAGCCAGTGAGAATAAATAAACACAACCAGTCTCTCCAAAATTATAACAGTGCTGACCCTTGAAGCTTTGGCATAAGAGTAAATCAGATTCGCCTTAAGGTTCAGGAAGATATTTACATAGATACGACTTTCTTAATGAAGTGTTTGCATCAAGGAAAATCAAAGTTGCATCAGCAGCTCAATATGATGCAGCATGCTATTATGTTTGCAACATCCCCCGTCTCCCCACCCCCTCCACACTCGGACTTGAAAGAGGACATTTCTGAGCACTGCAAGTGGGTATACGTACAATGTATTCTTCAAACAAGCCTGTTCGTATGAATGGGTACCCAGTGCAGCAGATTGCTGTAAAAATCGTTCAGATAGTGAAACAAGCATGAAATTTGGCACAAACATTCCTAAGACTACGCTCTCTTAGAAAAGGGCGCTGGCCACCTGAAAATCCAAGATGGCGGCTATTTTTCAAAATGGCCGCCATCTATGTTGAGATTCACTGGTTTGGGAGCATCTATTGGATGGAATATGCCAGTTTTTTTTTTTTTAAACCTCGACTTTTAGGTTATAAAAATGTTCCATACCACACATTTTATTGAAAACCCTTACTAAATGAATTGTAACCAAGATGGCGTACAAAATGGTTGCCATTTTTTTTTTTTTTTTTCTATCCACAGCGCTAGCAGACATAGAGACCAACTGTTTTTATTTAATGGTATATTCATGTGATCAGACAGTTTAACTAATATGCTATTTTCAACTGAAATAGTAATGGTATGGTCACATACAACATTGTGTCTAAGACTGTAACCATAAAAAGAAAAGAAGAGAAATACGGACTAAACGCAACCAATCTACGATAGGTCTCTCAACCTACACCTTTGAAAAATTCGAGGATAAGAAGGTAGGCATAGCATGACACGTTGGATGCTCAAGCCAGATTATCTACTGAAGAGAGGGCAATATTTATCTAGACTTCACATTTGCAAGTGCACAGAGCTGTGCAGGGAAGACCCAGCTTGTAGCACTTGCACCTTTCCCGACAGCCTGCTTTGCATCCACATTTGGTAAGCTGTTGGCAACTCTTGGCTAAGGGCGAGTTGGTTGTCCAGAGGACTTGCCATGCTTCACCAGACTTTTGCCATCCCCACTCAGCAGGGTTCTCTGGCTGTGGCTGACACTGGGTGGCCTGCCCCCACACACAACCAGCCTGGTACGCAGCACGCTTGGTGTGTTGGAGGAGAGCTCCTGGTTGGTGGAATGGCCTCATATGCCCTTTTGTTTTCTGGCAAACATATCAAGTCTAGCCTCATCCACAGTGCCAGCAGTGCTGGATCTTTCATACATAAGTATGACAAACCTCTCCAGGACCTTTCAGGTCACTCTCTTCCACTCTGAGAGGGTAGTGACTCAGTTTGGAGAACACAGTGGAGGCCTCTGGAAAGATGTTCCATGTCTGCCAGGCGGTCTTCTTGCCCTTTGCCCGGAAGGCTGACACTGTATCACAGCCTGTGAACGCATGGAAGAAGAGCATGCCATTCACCTTCTCCTGGCCCAGAGAGTTGCACAGGTCATGCACAGCAATCCAGCGCAGGCCTGGCCTTGGCCAAATGCCACCCATAGCTTCTCTAGCCCTAGATTTGTGGAGTGGAGAAAGCACTGACTGCAACGACAAGAACATTGTGTCATTTGCTTTAACCGTGATGGTCTTGGCTCCATGTTCTGTGGCATATTTGGCATGGAGAAAGATGTGGGTGTCAGCTTCCTCATGAGAGCACTTTTCCAGTCCCTGAAGACTAGCCTCATGAGTGCTGAGGACAGCAGACCCCTTTTCGTGGCAATGACAACATTTGTGGCAGACATCTGGGCAACTTTGTCTGCCAGGAACTGGAACAACTCTGTCTTGTTGGCATCGTGTCTTAGGAAATTGCGCCAGTTGGATGGAATTGTGTTCTTGTCTGTCACCTTGCGCCTTCCTCCTTGACCACGTTGGAGCCTGGTCTCAGCTTTGAGGCTGGATGTATTGTATACATCAAATACAAGATGTGATGATGTACTTGCTGCTATAGGATTGTATCACAGGCAAGAAGTCGCAAAGTGCATAGCCCTCAAAGGTCTTTCCTTTCTTTGGTGGCAAGGCATGGACCAAAGCTGATCCATCTACAATGAGGACATCAGTCTTTGGTTCTTTGTCTTCTAGTGTAACATGACTCTCCAGGACCGAGGTCAGCTGAGACTTCTGACATGTGTACAGCCTACCACCCTCACTAAGGGAAGCTGGGAATGTTTGATTCTCGTGCTGGAAGAATTCCTGCAGATCACATTCACGGCTCTGACAGGATATAAATAGCTTTGAGAAAAGCTGGCAATCCTCCTTCAGAAGTTTCTGCTTTGACTGTTCTACAGGAGCAGCTTCTTGCCTGAAGAAGTCAGTTCTGTTCTTCTTTATCGGCTCATAGAAGGAGACTGCATTGTTTGCCAAAGAGTCTGAAAACTTCTGAAATTTAGTGCGGCCTCTGTCAAGGTGTGTCTGTAGAAGTTCTGCTGAGCTGGGGTGGGCAATGTCTTTGTTGTCAATGGAATACAGATCCTGGCTCTCTTCCTGAAAAGGACTTCCCAAGTGTTGCAAAGCCAATGACAGCTTGCTGACTCTCTCCAAGAATGTCTTCTGCGCATGAGGTGTTTGTTCATGGTGTGTTGTCTGCTCATTAGACTCCTTACTTTGAACCTCTGTTTCGTATGCAGACACCAAGTGGATGATCTCTGGGCCAGCCACCATCCATCTTCTGAGTGCTGACGGATCTTCAGTCAGCCCAATGGCTCCGCCATCAGCCTTTATAAAGGCATTGGTCTGCTCATGAGCTTGGTCAAGAGCCATTGCTGAGAACTGGCGACTGGTCTTGTGCACAACAAAGTTGCCAGCCTTGAACTCCTTGTGCAACTTTGGGTGTGAACTCTAGGTAAGCATGTCCCTGAGGTGAATAGGCAGCCAACGAGCATAGTTTGTATTATTGTTGGAAAAGAAGTAGGGTATCAGCTTAAACAAAGCACACATTCCTGTATGGGATTCAACTAGGTTCGGTCTCCCTACACCTAGCCCGATCATTCATCCAGTGCCATTTAAGTCCCGTGTGATCTGTACACCATCCGGGTAAGTACATGAACCATCATGTACAGCCCCATACCCTTGGCTCGGCTGTCCAGCGCTGGCACATCCTGTCTATTCAGGTGTGGCTATCTAACTATAGCTGGTCTGGGGCTGTTAGAAAGCATTTGGGACACTAAACTAAACTATACTACAACTACTAGTCTAAGACTACAGGATTAGTAAAGCTGGATTAGCTGGCACTGAACCCCATGCTGAGTTACACAGCAGTGATGTCACCAGTGTGCCCTGGTTGTGTGCAGACATACACTCTTTTACATTTATTAATTTTCCTTCAAAATTGATGAGTTATTCGAAAGAGATGGCCTCATTAGGATCTAAAACCACAGAAACCAAGATCCATGCTTAAAACGATAATTGTTGAACGGGCATTATTTCTCATTATAATTATTGTTTCTACCTTTTCTGGCAGCCATATAGCCCCCATATTTAAAGGTAAACTGTACTGGGAAGCTACAGAAACATAATATTCACAAGAAATAGTATGGAAGAGCTTTACCATATTGCTAGAAGCAAATACATGCCATTCTAGTGAAAAATTAGCCAAAATCTGTCGATACTGGCCGCCATCTTGAATTTGGCCGCCATATTAAATTTTTTTTGTGGCCAGCGCCCTTTTCTGATAGAGGGAACTTTAAAGAGCACTTGTGCAAAATTTCATGCTTGTTTCACTATCTGAACGATTCTTATGAAATATGCAATTATCTGCTGCACTAATATAGGCAGATTATTCCCACTCACCTTATAACAAATATAAATTTAAAATTTTTTTTTAAGATTACGACATAAAACCAAAATCCCTGAAACTATCAGGATATTCATATTTTGAATTTCTTGCGACAATAAATCAAAGATAATTCTGTTTTTCTATATCAAGCACACATCGAACATTAAAACAAAAGAAAACAGAAACAGACTGGAAAGAAATACCGAAAAAATTAAAATTTCGCTTTTTTCATTCTAGGAAAGAAACCCATTCAAGTTGCCGTCTTGAAGTGGGTGAGGAGATCTTTTCCTTACCACAATACACCACTGTACACGAAACCAGAAGCAAATACACCAGGGTCGAAAGTCCTGATAAAAAGGGAGAACATTTCTAACCAAGGTGAACGTCCCTGGCCGAAATCCCTACAATGGCCAAACAAAAGCGAGCAAATGAAAGAACTGAATCCTCTGTCCACAGGATTAATAGGGTGCTGAAGAGTTTTGGGATTTAAAACAAATTATCTGAAATCCTGCTGTATTATGCAAGAATATAATTATCACAATATGGCCCTCATGCAATTTAATAAGAAATGGAAATCTTACAAGATATATATATATGCTTAAAAAAATCACAGCAGATGCACATGACTTCAGTGTATGTTTAATCCTGTGGGATTGAAAATTAGCTCCCTATTTTAAAATATTTATAATTTATTTATATATCGTAATATTTTGCTCAATTTTTTTATGGATGTTCCTTAATGTATGAGTATTAAATCCATGGTGTTGTTTTTCGTTCAAATCGTTTATTTTGTTTGAAATTAAATTTGGAAGCCCTAACAACATGGCTGGACGGAAGTCTTACCCTGCGTTACGAAGTTTGGAGATCCGTTGTTCTTATAATTTATTTCTTACCTGTATTTTTTACAAGAAGTTTGGAGATCCGGTGTTCTTATAATTTATTTCTTACCTGTATTTTTTACAAGAAATGAATACGAGAAGAAAGCTTATAGCATGGAGTATTATTTAAAATTCGATATGGCCACCAGCATTCGCCACCAGCTTCTCAAGCCGCCAGGGAACCACATCAACTGATTTCACCAGGGACTCGTGGCATGGAAGACACAACTTCTCCTATTCGCCCTTCAAGTTCTTCCAAAGTTTGGTTTGGTAGAGTAGACTTGCTCTGTTAACAACGCCAAAGAAAAAGTCGCAGGGTATTAAGTCAGGGCTTCCGGCTGACCACTCATGCAGACCACGACGACCCATCCATCTCCCAGTCACTGGAATTGAAAGGGCGACCGCTTCTTTGAGTATCAATTGCAGATCCTGTAGCCATGAGTTTTGCATGACAATTCTTGATCGTCTTTGCGCCAACTTGAGCATGTCTTCCTTTAATGGTCCTCCGCCGTCTTTGCACTTGAACAACGGATCTCCAAACTTCGTAATGTGCCGCTAGCTGGGCTCGTTCCTGCTGGGTAATATGTCCAGCCATGTTTATAGAGCTTCCAAATTTCAAACAAAATAATCGATCTGAACAAAAACCGACACCATAAATTTAATTCCCATACGTTAAGGAACATACGCAAAAAATGTGAGAAAAATATTACTATATATAAATAAATTATAAGTATTTTAAAATAGGGAGTTACTTTTCAATCACCCTGTATATATATACAGTGTGTTTCTGAAATTAAAGCCCCCTCTACAGCATAAACTAAAATTGATATGGACAAAAACAAAAGTAATTCAGAATAGTCATTTATTTAAGCTTCTCTCTGAGTATTTAATATTTTGTGTGGCCTCCATCTGCCTGTACCACAGCCTGCATTCTTGAGGGGTATGATTTCAGCAAATCACAAAAAAGCTGAGACTCAAACTCCATTTCCCTGAGCACTTTGGTCAGCTCTCTTCGCAGGTTGTCGAGGCTTGGCATGCCATCATAGTTCACTGTATGCGCTTCAACACGATCCTTTAAGACACTACCAATGTTTTCACACACATTAAGGTTAGGGAGGCTACCTGGAAATTCTCTTGTCGAAAAGAAATCAATACCACTGTTTCTAAGCAGCTCCTGTGTCTAAAGAGCCTTGAAACATGGTGCCTTATCATGCAAAAATGTGACTTCTTCAACAGATAACACATTTTCAGGATCTTTGAGGAAAGGAAATACTCCACCAGTAAGCACAGTTTCTCTGAAGTATTCACCATTCCATGACTGTCCTTTTTCTTTAATGATCCACATTAACCGTTTGGCTGTGAAACAGAGAAAAATTCCCAAACATTCAGGAAATTTCCACAACTTAGTGATAGCACAAGCCATCGCTGATATCATCCAACTTTGCTGCCCAAATGATGCGGCAACATGGAGAAAGTCAGCTTCATCCCAATCTTTAAGAAATGAACCACAAAACCATGCACAGTCTTCTCTCTGTTGCTGAGTGATGTTGGGCTTGCTGATAACATGAAATGGCTTGATACCAGATTTTTTCAACTCACGATATACAGCACTATAACTTCTCTTCTTTCCCCTTTTTGTTTCTAGTTCAAGCACCAATTTATGTAAAGACTTTCTTGGTCTACCCACTGCCTCAGCTACGATGTCTTTTGACTCCTGAGAAAGGACTTCAAGCTTTCCAAGATTCTCACTCTTTTCGTGATGACAGTCATATGGATTTTTGTTCCAGTTTCTTTTAACAAAGGATTCATCTCTTTTAATGTATTTAGCTATCCAGGAATGTGAAATGAAGGATGCGCCAGCATCCCTTGCCTCTCTGAAGGTTATAGCCCGGATTCGGTCAATCCATCTGATTTCCTCCGAGTTGTTAGCCATGGCTGTATCTAACTCCATCGCTCAGTCTGAAAATACAAGAAATGTAAAATGAAAAATAGCTAAATAGAAACTTAAAATAATGTACTTAGAGATAGGCTATAGCAGAAAACTTCATAACTTTCCATTTGTTCTGTGGAGGGGGCTCTAATTTTGAAACACCTGGTATATATATATATATATATATATATATATATATATATATATATATATATATATATATATATATATATATATATATATATATATTGTTACAGACTGGACTGGGGAGATGAGAATTTACACACAAAAATTATAGTTGATGCTGCCACAAATCCAAGGGAGTCCAGTTTGTAAACAAAAGGATTTAAGTGAAGACTTACCTCAGAATTTTCCTGGAGTTATAATTTAAGGTGGAAGGTCACCATATTGGAATTTACAATTAGTTTGCCAATTTACAGTGATTTTATTTACAGAACTTAGCAAATTAACATTAGCAAATCAACAGTTAGACACCATACAACATAATCACTGAGGGACAGATTCATGATAGGGCACAGTAACAATAATGACAAGAATTGGCAACAGGCAAGGGGATAAAACTGGGGCCAATCTGCAATAATCAGTTCAATGATAACAACTACATTCAGTCTGCAATAATCAGTTCGATGGTAATAATTACATTCAGTCTGCCCTGATTACGTGGAGGATGTCTCGACCAAGCAGGAACTCCACTCCATGCCTAATACACTTGACAACGCCAAGACGATGCACCTTATCGCTCCAAGGGGTAATCACCCTGAGCTCAACTGTGGGGACGGTCAGGGACTGTTCATCCACCCAGGTCACGGTCCACTTGGTGTGCTCCTCTACTGTGGCACTGGCGGCACCGGGCCCGATCAATCAGACTAATGTCCGAGCCAGTGTTGGCAGTAGTTGGCAGGTGCACTGGTGGGCTGCAACCGTCCAGAGAAGCCACTGAGACGGTCTGTGTCCAGACCCTCTCAGGGTGAGTTCTCTCCGGCGGCTCAGCTAAGGAGGCGGTGGCACTGATCATGTTCACGTGCCTGGGCGTGACCACATGTTTTGGGCACGCAGGATACCCAGCAGAAGAGTGTCCTGCAGCTCCACAGTTGATCTCCCGGCAGTGACGGTATGCTGGGAAGCCGGTGTTGAATTTGGCGGAGAGGAGGACTGACGGTTGCTGGTAGGCTGCCGAGAGTTGTTGCCCTGCTGATTGCCATCCTTATAACGGCAATCTGCTTCGGCATGGACATACCTTTTACATATGGGACACGGAGGTTTGTTAGGCGGGCCGTTCCGCGAGCGATTGAGGCCTGAGAGGTGTCCAGGTGGCACTATTTTGCACTGCAAGGTGCCATGGGAGGGGTTGTATGTCTCCCAGGCATCAGCTAAGCGGCAGGCTTCCTTGAGGGTGGCTGGCTGCTTATCATTAAGATACACAGCCAGAGGCCCGGGCGCACACTGGAAGAGATCCTCCAGCATGGTCCGGTTGAACAAATCCTCAAAGGTGTCGCACCACATAGACTCTAGCCAGCGGGTCCCCGCTTGGGTTTTGTGACACGCCCATTCCATCCAGGACCAGCCAACATTCTTGGCCATACCTCTGAATCTTTGTCTCCACCTCTCAGGGGTGATCTCATACGCCTTAGCGATGGCCTCACAGACGGCAGCCATGTCCCCTTGTTGATCTCTTTCCAGGGCTTGGTGAGCAGCCTTAGCCTTCCTGTCTAAGTGCTTGGTAAGCAGCAAGGCCCTCTCAGCCAGGCTGACGTCATAGGTCTCAAGAGGAATTCGATCTCTTCAAGCCATTGTTCGGCTCATCTTCAGTCCACTTTCCCACAAAGTTACTGACTGTCAACAGAGAGGTATTTGTGGCTGATGGGGTGGGGCTAGATGCTTGTTGTGCTGCTAAAGCTTCTGCGCTGTCCTTCTTGGCTCTCTCCAACTCGAGCTCCCGGTCTTTGAGGGCTAGTTCATGCTGTCTCCATCTTTCTTCTCTTTCTTCTTCTTCTCTCCGCTGCTCGGCTTCTTGCTGTCTTTGTTCTTCTTCATACTTTCTCTTCTCAGCGATCTGCTCCTTTACAAAACTTTGAAGGGCCTGGCCGGAGAGACCGTCCTCCTTCCCTATATTCCTGAAGTATTGGTGCTCCTCGGCTGGCATGTTGTTGATGGGAAGGGGTGCTGAGTGAGGTACGTGGGTGTTCCCGAAGGAAAAGGTTTGTGACGATGAGGAAGTGTCCTTAGACTAGTGGCACTTCAATGAGTGGCACCTTTGAATGAGGTGGCACTGTGGAGGAGTGTGCCTTGCGAGGGTCACACTAGGGGAAAGCGTTCCTGAAGGAAGTCTGAGTCCTTATGTGCGGATACGCTGGTAAATGGAGTGCTCCTGAAGGCTCTATGGTCCTTATGGGCGGATGCACTGTTAATGAGGTGTTCCTGAAGGAGCTGCAGTCCTTATGGGTGGAAACACCAGTTGTATGGCACTCTGTTTCTTCCACACAGGTGCAATGACTTATAAGAGGTTGCTTTAGTTGGGTGGCACTGTGGTGCCGGTGCGCTCTGTGGAGCAATGCAAAATGTCAGTGCATGAATTGGCACTGAAGGTGAAGTACTCTGCCTGGGCAGAAGGTGAATAGGGGGTAGAAAGGTAAATGAGAGACTCCAACAGAATGGAAGAGATAGGAAAGTGAAAGGAGAAAGATAAGTGCTTCAGTGATTGGGTGCTTAGCAGTGCCGCAGATTAGTGGCACTGAGAGAAATGGAAACTGGATGTGACACGAGTGGTTAGCTAGTTATGAGAACTAGTGGGCGCTGCCTGACATGAGGACAGGTGGGCTACGAGGTATGCACTCAATGTGCAATGGTTTAGCACTTGCAACACGCAAGTCTGAGATAAAATATACCCACTCCCGCACATCAGTTGGAACACGTAACAAGATATACTCTATATGCACTTTATAGTGCACGCTAAATGGTCTGGGTTGAAGCACTTGGAAAGAAAAGGTGGGTTTGCTTGATTAATCCGCTAAGCACAAGCGTGCAGAAATTTCGCACTGAGTATATGATAAGATTTTAAATGGGTTAGAAATTTGAAATTTCAGGTTTTGTTATTAATCTAATTCTTTGTATCTGCCTTTTAAAGTTTATTAGTGATCCCCAAATAAAGTAAATTACGTTTGTCCCGTGAGAAAAAAAATGCACTAATACGAGAGGCGAGAGAAAGGGGAAGAGGAGAAAAAAAGATCTCTCTCTCTCGGTGAGCGATATGAAATGGCACGTATTTGTTATGAAGTTATAATCCCTTTATTCTACGCTTAAGCAAAATTAAATTATTGTTGTGAAAATACGTTAAGTTAAATATATTATGGAATTGCTACTGCTTGCTCTCATAGAAAACTTAGGAGTACGCAAGGGCGTTTCAAATTGTTTTGCACCATTTCCCGATTTTCGTTAAGCACACAAGGAGGAGGTTCATTCCTTGAACGAACGTTGTGGGACGAATCTGCGCAGGTAACAGCTGATCGAGGATTCTTACTCACTGTGCACAAAGACGAAATTGGATTTGGATGGAGGGCGAAAAAGGGAAACAGAACAAACTGCACTTTCTTGCTACATGCGGGTTTTAAATACGAAGTGAATTATTATTCTTTGAATATCAGCACTGTCCTTTACTTTACGTTAATACTTTAATATGCAAAATAAACGCTGGGAACTGTTTTTCAACACTGAGACAAGTTGACGCATGCGCGCTGTGAACACAATGCTGGTTGGCTGGCTGTATAAATGCCAGATATCGCTATACGGATTCCCGTAAACTAATCGTTATTTCAAAATTTATCACTAACCAAGAAATGTACATTTTCTTTGCCGTAACTATTCTGAAATAGACTCCTAGCCACTGGTCCTAGCGTACATATGCAGAATTCCCTAGCTAGCACTTCCTAAATCCTAATTTTATTCGTCTACAACCCGACACTTTTCCTACACTCTAGAAATTTTGCGGGGCGAACATTTCGCGCCTTCCTCTCTGTTTCGCTAATATAAGAACCCTATGCGTTCCCTTGTTATGAACGCTTTTAATGCTACGACAATTGTTGCGTTTTAAAAGAAATATTAATATTACTCTTATTTCCTTAATATTAGGACATGCACACACACTGTTTTACCAACAGACGTCGGCTACGATCGCTTCCTGTGCTTCTTTAAAATGAAATGGTTATCGTGAATGAAATAATCGATTTTATATATCCCTGGTTTTTTCCAGTCTAGCTTAATAGCGAAGCTAATTTAGCTATTTGACTATATCCTGGCATTTGGTCGTCACTGTTACAGACTGGACTGGGGAGATGAGAATTTACACACAAAATTATAATTGATGCTGCCACAAATCCAAGGGAGTCCAGTTTGTAAACAAAAGGGGATTTAAGTGAAGACTTACCTCAGAATTTTCCTGGAGTTATAATTTAAGGTGGAAGGTCACCATATTGGAATTTACAATTCGTTTGCCAATTTACAGTGATTTATTTACAGAACTTAGCAAACTAACATTAGCAAATCAACAGTTAGACACCATACAACATAATCACTGAGGGACAGATTCATGATAGGGCACAGTAACAATAATGACAAGAATTGGCAACAGGCAAGGGGATAAAACTGGGGCCAATCTGCAATAATCAGTTCAATGATAATAACTACATTCAGTCTGCAATAATCAGTTCAATGGTAATAATTACATTCAGTCTGCCCTGATTACGTGGAAAGTAATGCCTATGATGGTGTTCCAGGATGGAGGAAATACTTCATACGATCAGTTGGCAACAACGGACACTTCTCTGACTACGACCAGGCATGGATTAAATTTGGGTGGCAAGCGAGGGATCGAAGCAGGATTGCGATCGCACCGCGTGTATCTCGTGTCTCCTCCTGAAAGAGACGTTTCGTTAGCCCTGCTCAACTAAGGGAAATGGAGTCTCCCTACGGAAGATTACAGGAGACCCATTCTTAAATACAACACAGAACGTATCCTAGAAGGTGCTTTGGAAGAAAGCACGTAAATATGATCTGAGAATCGGAGCCGCTTGTGAGTTAACGATGAACACGTAATTATACGCGCCCAAACTTAACTAGCTCTTTACCACTTAACTTAAATACTTAAATAGCCCTTAGATTGCACTGGTGGAGGGACAAATGATTGTTATATTGGGATCTTTACTCGAATTCAAACTACGTAAATGGTAAGGCAGGGAATACAGGCAAGATTGTGACAAAGGGAAGATTGTTTCGTGGAGGAATAGGTTAAAAGTTTAAAAGAAATGGAAATTAAAGAGTTAAGTACAAGGGACAGGGCTGGCAATTGACAACTGCATCATACGAACCTTTTATGATGGTTATAGGCGCCTGAAGTCGGATCGGCTGTAGTCGGCGATTCGCCACACCAGCGGGACAGAGGGAGCGTCAGCTCCAGATGAAGGTCGAAGAAGTTCTCCCTCTGCTTTTTGGAGAAACAGAGCGCATTGGCGTTGAGGGGGGGCAGGGGCAGCTGTACCCTGCAAGAGGTCATACGCCAGCAAAATCACAGAGGAAAGGAGACCTTAGGTCTAAGGCCTGACAGAATAAAATCCTACCGCATCCCCTAATTTCGAAACGCCTATAGGGCTTCCTGAACACTAATTGCTACTCCCGGTCAGGCGATGGGGCGAGACGGGGTTGTGAGTATTGTTCCCGCATCTATGATCTTTAAGGGGGGAAAACTAGGTGTGTTCTGGTAACAGGGGGGTTTTCAAGAGGGAAGCTCATTGTCTTACTCCAGCGTGGGCATTTTTGTACGCTGGGGAAGCATGCGTTCTCCGTCCCTATAAGTGAAAACAACAGAATTCCGCCATATTGGCGCCAACCATAATCTAACGGAAAATATATCCTCTAAATAAGTTAGCTAGATAGTAGCTAAGTAGGAGGGGGGGAATGGATATTCTTAACAATATATATATATATATATATATATATATATATATATATATATATATATATATATATATATATATATATATATATATATATATATATATATATATATATATATATATATATATATATATATATATATCCTTCTGGTGACTGTATGTTTTACAAGAATGGAAACTGAGTACGAAATAAATAAAGAAGATATGTCTCATTAAAATAAATTAATCATCATTGGGTGGATTTCGAAAAAGGTTGGCTGTCCTTGGCTATCTGCATTCAAAGCCAGTGATTGTACATCTTCTAAAAACGGGAGTTTCAGGAGATTTTACTTTATTTTTTGGAATCTGAGGTCAAAAAATGTTATGTTTAAACCTCTTGCGTTTAGGATTGGGGATCGTTTGTCGGTATATGAAATCGTGATCCTTTCCATGAGAAAAATATCCTCTCTTTGATTACTTAAAGCTGTTATGTTTTTACGATGATAGTTATCTAATGACTACATTATGTGTTTTGAGGATATTAAATGCTTCATGAAATACTGACATGTTTATTACTCTCGGTAAAAGATTGTCATTATCAGCAATTTAGAATTTCATACAAATATAAATAATATATTTTACGGTGAATATTTTTCTAAATGGCATAATCAAGTGTTGCATGGCCAGACAACCAAGAATTTCGGAGGTGGTAAACATTTGATACCATCTCACAATGGAAACCCCTCTCTTGCGATCTGATATGCGGTTTAAGCCAATAAAATCTTTCGTCAGAATAAAAGACCAATTCATAGAAACAATACACCGTTATCTAAATCTCAGTAACATTTACGTATTACGTTCGTCCTTCCTTCAATCATAATCACCATCGTTATTAACGTTTTCAGCATTCCCAAAATCTATTAAGACGTACGAAACTACTACTCATTTGATTCTTCTATCCATAAATAAAAGATAGGAAAGAATACAAGCAGAGTGAAATATATTTATAATTTACAAAATTGTAAAAAAAAGTTTGTATTTAATAGTCTCAGTGATTCGATGGAAGGTTATCTTGTTTATCAAGAGTAATCGTACGATAGACAATGTATGGAATGACATCGAGTAAAAAATATCATCATCTAACGTTATTTGAAGCCAGAGAGAGAGAGAGAGAGAGAGAGAGAGAGAGAGAGAGAGAGAGAGAGAGAGAGAGAGAGAGAGAGAAGGATTTACGTCATAGGATTCCTTGAGTAACGTTACAATATGTAACTTATAAAGTAAGTTAAAGTACGTGAGTGAAATCTGTGCTTTTGGTTATATCAGTAATTCGCCCCAGACGTTATCATAGTATTCAAGAAGAATAATAATAATAATAATAATAATAATAATAATAATAATAATAATAATAATAATAATAATAATATATGCAGGGAGTAAACCCTCTTTCAAGCATTTTCTGTTATAAAGAATGCCAGCATCAGTGGAATTGATTTTATACAAATCAAGATCGTTTCAGTTCTTACTATTTTCTTTTCTTCAAGACTGATAACTACTAAGAGCTGGCCGATGTGCATAATCTGGATAAAGGGGAAAGGCAATAGTTCTGAATAGTCATATATATTTTGGTACATGCAGGCAAAAATTCAAGATGTTTGACTTCTGCCTGTCTGTACCAGAATAAAATGACTATTCTGAACTATTGCCTCTCCCCTTTGTCCAGATTATGTACATCGGCCAGCTCTTAGCAGTTATCAGCCTTGAAGAAAAGATCATAGAATGAAGAACTGAAAAGATCTTGTATAAAATCAATTCCACTTATGCTGCCATTATTTTAAATAATAATAATAATAATAATAATAATAATAATAATAATAATAATAATAATAATAATAATAATAATAAATGCAGTTATATGTGAATTTAAACTTGTCTTGACAAGCTGGACGTTTCTGCCTGACATATGAATTTCTGAATATTCCCTGTTGTTTTTACACATATTTTTTTACTGACCTTGTCTTGAAAACTTACGTGTTCCAAAAGACAAATGTGTTTCTTAATATTAGCTGTTTTCTACAAATTCTGCGACATTCTTTTATCAAGCCTAATTAGTTAGTTCTTTCGTCCCTCTGCTGAAATGGAATGAATCGTTATCTATTACAAATAATATCTCTCAGTGTGTTCTGTTTCTCTTTTATTGATACTTCATACTCCGCTCCATTCAGCTCAAAGAAAAGGTCTTGCGTGACCTAAAGCGGTGAGGTACATTAATGCGACTTTATTGTGTTAGTCGGTTTGTCTGAATGATTGCTTATTCATTACAGAACCACGCTCAAGGTCATGTATGGACATTTTCGAAAAATTTTCAACAAAAGACGATTAGGGTTCGGAACAGATAACAATGTAACTTTTGGGAGAGACAGAGGACCGGATTGTTAGAGAAAAAAGGAAGTCTTGTGGATGATTGTTCAGCCTTGTTAGGGTTGGCGGTATCCGAGGCATTCAACAACTTCCGGGTTTTATGGCTCTGTGACTGCTTCTTCCTATGGGCATTCACCTTCAAGAGTCGTGTCTTTATCTTCCGTCAGACTTAAACGTCACGCCCAGAAGAGGGAGGCGTCTGTACATTCAAGGAAGAAAGAATGCGTGCATCCAATCTAGCTATTTATTTTTATGTGGAACAAATCAGGACTGCTACACTGGATGCTTGCCAAAAAGTGAGATGAAACTGCATTCAATTTACAGCTAAGCCTGCCATGACGCCTCTCACTAACTTTATAAACTGAGGGCATAATATAGTGAAAGCGGACATAAATGGTCGCATATCACAAATGGTAATGATCGCTTGCCAATTTCAGCCCCACTCCACCCACATCCCCACGAAAGTAGAAAACTAATGCCTTTTGGCTTATTGGAGACTTGTAAAAATTCATCATGTCAGGGTAACAAGCCGGCCATTACCTAATTGGCCATGAGCTTATTCGGAAGGCGTTATAATGTGTCGGTATTCCAATGACCGAATTCACGCCACTTAATTCACTCTTGTCTGGCTTTTAATCCAAGAATCAATGGCATCGTTAATGAAAATTTGGTCATGACCAATTACTTGAAAAATTGCAATTTACAGTTTAAATACGGATAATAGCACTTCCCAGAATTATTATTATTATTATTATTATTATTATTATTATTATTATTATTGTTATTTCTAAATTGTTCTCAAAATATATAAAGGAAAAAACTGAATACGGTAAAAAGAGCAGTATAGTAAATATATATATATATATATATATATATATATATATATATATATATATATATATATATATATATATATACATATACATACATACATACATACATACATATATATATATATATAGCGAAGTTGAGGAGGGTGGGTTCTATCAATCCAGCAAACAGCAATTTAGTGCGAGGAGAAGGACACTTCTTTATTCCTTTCTAGGTGCTTTATTTAGCTGCTGACGTTTCAAGACGTTCAGTCCCATTTTCAAAGCTATATAATAAAAGAAACATATATTAAAAACAGACTCGGAATAACATAACATAAAATTATAACATAAAAGTATCAGTATGTTAAAAGGAAGAGTGTTTATTTACCAAGTGGTGCTGAAGGCACAGACCGAGCGACAGTCCGGGTCAGGTTCAGCTTGACGTGAACTCACGAGAGGTATAGAGGTGTTGAGGTGGTCTGAGTATTTAGTTGGGGACAAGTTGTTTAATAAAAAGTGATTCTAAAATTGCTAGTTGTTGGTCGTTGTGAGTTCGGCCTATGATTTTAAAATCTTTGTAGTTAATATCGGCTTTGCATTTCTTTTGCATGTTCACGTATGCAAGAGAATTCTAAGTTAGATAATTTAACACCCGTTCTGTAACTCACGCCTCGATGAGAATCCAATCTCACTTTTAACAACCTGCGGGTGGAGCCGACATATTTTCCCAGGTTACATCTGGGGCAATTAAATAGGTAAATGACTCCGAGGTCATCAAAGGAAGAAGACTCTCTTTGTGTTTGAATAAGGACCTAATTGTCAATGGATTAGAAGGTATTAGCTTTAGGTCAATTGCTGGTAAAAACTGTTTATTATCTGCCGTAATTCTCGATAGAAATTTTCATCATGGATGAGGGACGCTTGCGTATAGTCGTAATTTAGGTACGGTTGGCATTTCACATTTTGGATGGAAAATATTATTTAGAAATTTGTAGAGATGTTTATGAAACAGTTTGGATGGAAAGCAGTTGTCAATAAAGTACTGATGGAGGTAGAGGATTTCGTTATGGAAATTGTTCCAGTTGGATGTTATACTGAAAGCCCTGTGGAAGAGGGTAGATAAAGAATTCAGTTTAAAATTATAAAAACAATGACTATAAAAATTAGAACCCAGGCCAGTAAATTGACCTAAAGCTAATACCTTCTAATCCATTGACAATTAGGTCCTTATTCAAACACAAAGAGAGTCTTTTTTCCTTGATGACCTCGGGAGTCATTTACCTATTTAATTGCCCCAGATGTAACCTGGGGAAATATGTCGGCTCCACCCGCAGGTTGTTAAAAGTGAGATTGATTCTCATCGAGGCGTGAGTTACAGAACGGGTGTTAAATTATCTAACCCAGAATTCTCTTGCATACGTGAACATGCAAAGAAATGCAAAGCCGATATTAACTACAAAGATTTTAAAATCATAGGCCGAACTCACAACGACCAACAACTAGCAATTTTAGAATCACTTTTATTAAACAACTTGTCCCCAACTAAATACTCAGACCACCTCAACACCTCTATACCTCTCGTGAGTTCACGTCGAAGCTGAACCTGACCTGACTGTCGTTTCGGTCTGTGCCTTCAGCACCACTTGGTAAATAAACACTCTTCCTTTTAACATACTGATACTTTTATGTTATAATTTTATGTTATGTTATTCCGAGTCTGTTTTTTAATATATGTTTCTTTTATTATATAGTTTTTGAAAATGGGACTGAACGTCTTGAAACGTCAGCAGCTAAATAAAGCACCTAGAAAGGAATAAAGAAGTGTCCTTCTCTCGCACTAAATTGCTATATATATATATATATATATATATATATATATATATATATATATATATATATATATATATATATATATATATATATATATATATATATATATGTATATATATATATATATATATATATATATATATATATATATATATATATATATATATATATATATAGCGGATTTCTACGATAGATAGTTCCTCATTGATGGGTCGATATCGTACTCGGCTAGCACTCTCCTAGGCGCGCGTCCGATTCTCCGCCGGCCAATGAAGAGTTAGAGGAATTTATTTCTGCTGATCGAAATTCATTTCTCGGTATAATGTGGTTTGGATTCCACAATAAGCTGTAGGTCACGTTGCTAGGTAACCAATTGGTTCTTAGCCACGTAAAATAAGTCTAATCCTTCGGACCAGCCCTAGGAGAGCTGTTAATCAGCTCAGTGGTCTGGTTAAACTAAGGTATACTTAACTTTTTTCTACGATGGATGTGTAGAGCAACTTTTTACATCATTCCTGTATCAGAGTAATCAAATTTCAATTGACACACGATAACTAAAAACGCGATGGTTGGAACCTTTCTTTATAATGGGTCGTAAGTTGTTGTGTACTTGGAGGTCAAATGTACTGTCTATTATTAACTTAAAATTATTTCATATATGTAGGCAAAGTTTATCATATTAAAATCTGAAAAAAAATCATATACAATGTAAGTACAAAGTAATTTTATAATAATACTTTTGGGTGAATAACTGAGAAATTCCAGATAATTTTGATATAAATGGTGTCAAAATAACTTATAATAGCTTGAAAAGGCTGAAGGGGTTTCTAAGATCGTATTGTTTCCTGTTACGGATAATTATAAAGGATTGAATACATACGTAAGAAATGTTAGTGACATCACGATTACTACTACTGGCATCAGAGCACAGGAGTTTGTCTTTACGGGAAAGGTCGTGAGTAAAAATTTCAAACTTTTGCCATTGCTGTCCGTAATTTCGAATATTAAAAAAAAAAAAAAACTCACTTCTCTGATGCAGTAACGAAAGGTCTATCATGTCATGAACAATTAACAAAAGGACCCAGGAATTATGCTAACTGAAGCAGGACTTCATAGGAATAACTAACTGTATAGTTTCTCTCTCTCTCTCTCTCTCTCTCTCTCTCTCTCTCTCTCTCTCTCTCAGATTGAATTTCCATTACTTCTCATGGAACTCCAAAGTATTTGTACTCTGATGACGGGCAAGAGCGTTTTCGCTAGCCACGGTACCGGACGAGGAGCCATATTCGTTAGAACGGCCCATCCTTCAGACATTGCATTCTCTATTTCCTCGACTAGGCTTTGTCCGGGTGCTTGGACGCCACAATAATCCTCTTCTTAGCGCTGTGGCATTTGTGACTTGCTTTCTCTCTTATGTCTGTAATATTTCCAAGAAAGCGCTCGTGCTCTTGATATGCGCGATGTTATCGTGACTTGAATGAAAGGTTTAGCATTCATGAACTGGTTTATCTCTTACGTTTCTTGGGTTTTTAAGGAATTGTTGCTGACTAAGGGATATTTGAAGTTAATAGTGCTTGAACTGGATCTGGTAAGTAAGGATGTTTACTCTCTTGCGTGTTTAAGGATTTTGAAGTTTTCATTTATTTATGAAGAGTTACGAATTTCTGATAACCTGCAGAAAATTAAATGAACAGTTTATTATCTTGATGTTGCTTCTTTCCGTTGTAATTCTGTACTGGCCAAACATTACATATTTTAATGCTTTAGAACATTTAATATAAAAATGTAATCTCAATATCGATGGATAACGGATTAACACAGTCTATTAAAATAATTACCTAACTTCCAACAGAGAATAATTAACTTTGGTTAATCGTTCATTAGGCAGATGACCATCAAGCCCACTTTCCCATCAATGTGATATTTAGAGCAGTGGCCAACTTCACCTGAGTTTTATAAGGTCATTGTTAATTAACGGTATTTTATTATGAAGCGCGAAAATCAAGAATACTAGTTTCACCGAAATACCTGATTTTCTTGTTTAATTTCTTGGTATTTCTCGTTTAAATATTGCAGTTTCTTGTAATTTTTGTCACTCTCCCAAAAGCTAAAAATTGATTCTTCTTTCTCAAACTCTCCTTTACCCAAACTGTTTTACGCAAACCAATGCAGATGGCTCTTGGATTTAATAATCTCGATTTTCTTTTCACTTTTCAGTGACTTATCTCATCCTGTTTTCATATAAGTTCTATTCCATTTTCTTTTTGGCTTAGGTTAAGAAAAGCAATATATTGTTGTCTCAATGGTCTTTGATTGTGATTTTAAATAAACCAAGAAAAATACGCGAATAACTTTTAAGCACTTTGATTTCGCCATTTAATTCTTTCCGTACCTACCCATATTTCTCTCTCTCTCTCTCTCTCTCTCTCTCTCTCTCTCTCTCTCTCTCTCTCTCTCAATTCAACTGAGATACAGATATATGCTAGTACTTTTTCTTATGCTATGAAAGTACATGATGTAACAACAGATAAGCGCCTTAGCGAGTACGGAGAAACCTAATAGGATACATGAAGTAGAGGGAAAATGATCTTCCTTCCCCGAAGGACCCTTCTCCCACTTCAGCTATTAAAACAACATTCTCCTCGAGAAACTGAGCGAGATGTCAGAGGCTACTCATTTAAGACTGTTTCTGGTGAAACCCGCAGGTCGATCTCATCCCTCTCAGACCCGATAATATCACGACGGTGGATATCGTTCCGAAGCACGCGACATGTAGGGGTAAAGGATGATTAATCATTTTAGGATGGAGCAATGTAAGCGCAACTGACTGTAGCGACAGGATTCATTAGCAAACAAGGGGAGCTGTGTCTAGACCCTAGATGGTTCCTTGTAAGTGCTGGCACCAAGGAAACTAAATCAGTTTTCCTTGGTGGCGTCCGAGTGAGTAACTGATGGCTCAAGTTGTAACAATAAGTTACCAGAAGTAGTATCTGGAGATAAGCTCTCTCTCTCTCTCTCTCTCTCTCTCTCTCTCTCTCTCTCTCTCTCTCTCTCTCTCTCTCTCTCTCTCTCTCGTGTAAAGAATCATATTCCATTATTATTCGGAATAACAGTCGTTACTGCTAGATACATTACTAGAAATTTTTCACAGAATTATATACTTTTATTGTTGTTTAAAATATATTTTAATTTCTTTGTAAACAAGAAATTTTTAATCTGTGGTAAAATTGTACAGTGAAAAAATATGAACCTCCAGTTTATGCATTTTAACAAGAGTTCTTTATCGGACGTTCCAATAAAAGAATTTTAACTGAATAAATGAAAAAAAATTCGATACATGGATCGTTTTGTTTGACGGAACTGTCAAATCATTTGACAAAGTCAAAAAATATCTAGGCGAGTTTCACAAAAAAATATACATTTTATCATATACCACATATGATGTAGATAACAAGCATATTTTATTTGAGGCTGTAATTTACTCAGTCAAAAAGCAATTGAATTTGAATTGATACCCTTGAATATATATATATATATATATATATATATATATATATATATATATATATATATATATATATATATATATATATATGTATATATATATACATACATACATATACACACACATACACACATTACTTTCTCCCTCTATTTCTGGTAGTTTCATACATAAAATATCTATATAAAGAGTTCAGATATATTCGGCATGTCGACTTAAAATTAAAAAAACTATTAATCTGAAGAAGTGTCAAGAAAACTAATTAATACTGTAGTTTTATTTCTCTCTCTCTCTCTCTCTCTCTCTCTCTCTCTCTCTCTCTCTCTCTCTCTCTCTCATTTTTCCCGAGAGATTCAAAGCATAACAAGAGGTGAGAAATAAGAAAATGCTGAAATGATTGGCAAAAAGACGCTCACGAATAAAAGATATCACATCACCCTGTTTCGATAACGCGTGGACGTCAGTGGGTATTCATTTAAAATGATAGGAGGGAGAACCAATCAGCGGGGTGCTGGCTTCTCAAAACCTTATATAACCCTTGGTTAATCATTCGCCTGGACAAAGCGCTCTGAAGCGAGCGACCGCAGGGGAGTATCATTACTAATTACAAAACAGAATGAGCATGCAAAGTGCAACAGCAGACTGCAATGAGATACGATCGCGCATTAGCGCGAAGGGTAAGCCCTGTCCTGGTGATACCTATCAAGCGTTGCAACAGGAAGATTTATGACTAAAGTTGGGGAAAAGAATGGTTAAAGCTCTGTCTGAATATCAGCGGACGCACTGTTTCTCTCTCTCTCTCTCTCTCTCTAAAAAAAAAAAAAAAAAGGGAATAGCTTTCGTGTTTTCTTTATGAGTTCTGCAAGGGGTCAAAGGTCATTCTAGACAATGACAGAGGAAGTGTCACCACAAGAGTGAGGTTGCACACATTGAAAATAAATCAAATTTTCCTTTCGTCAGGCAGCCGCTGGCGTGTAATGTCTGCTATTTAGAATTATATTATTGTTGCCTTCAAGGATGTGACAGTTTACCATTTATCTAGGATTTCTCCTTATTTTTCTTTATTATATGATTTGTTACCTATCCGGTGTAACAAGAGTATCTGAATGATTCATCATGTAACCAAATGGCTTACCAGTCATATAGAGCAAAATTTGTGCAGATACAAATAACACAAAAATTCGTGAAGAATTCGTATAAGAATCGTGACGATATTTGTATGTTAGGCCGAGATTTGCTTCTGGTGTTTTCGTGTGATGTGCCAACGCTAATTCAACTCTTCTTTTGACATAGAAACTTCAATATATACGAGTATTAGACAACCGTGTAACAAGGTGCAGGGAATCTCGCCTCACAGACTACAAATAGCGACAGACCTTATACCAAACAGGAATACCCACTCATAAATTCTAGCTAATTATGGATTTCATTCACATCTGCTAAAGGAGACTACAGGACTCATCGACGCCCTTAGGACCGAAACGGAAGAGCCGCGCGGAGTAAGAGAAAAGCACCTGAATATGACATCCCCAGCTAATGACGCAATCCGTGCCCCTGCATTACGCCCTTGTAGACAGCTACAAAGACAGCATAGGAAATCGACTTACGAGCTGTAGGGAATTACTATTCTCATGACGTCACCACACTTTTTTAAAATTGAATATGCAATACTGTCCAAATATTGTCATAAAATTTGTTTCTTTCCCTTTGTAAATTTTGTGTTAGGATATCGCCACTGGACTGGATGACAATCGTCAACGCCCTAGGCTAAATTTCAAGTGGAAGAAAACAACAATATTTCCCCTTATTAACTTATTCCTAAAAAGCTACCAGAGGTCAAAAGAATATGTAAACATATGCATAGTTTAAATTTAAAAAAAAAAAGCATCTGCCAATAATGCCATGAATATTAATAATAACTTGCTTGGCATGTATGTTTCTCTCTCAACCAGCTCTCCTAAAACGATGGAGTGTACAATATTCAACGTGAAGAAATGATGGCCTTCAAGTACCGTAAAGAAGAAATGTATTTTGCATGAATTATATCGCCGTGTGACTGAAGATTCCCTAACCATGACACATTTCATTTTGATTTGAATTCTAACAAAACTAATATATTTTATTTGATTTCCAATGTATCATTACGTAGTAAATGAAATAAGCATGGAAAATATTACTGCATCTATTGATTGCGAGCCAATTCATAAAGAGAAACAGAGAACTGATAAATCCTAGACTGGGATGCAGAAATGCCGAGTCAAATTCTGATGGTTTCAGCAACAACAAAAGCCCATTAATACGACACGTTCCGCAAGCAAGATGTGTTTGGATACAGCCATGTTTCAAATTCAATTCCCCCAAATGAGGCTCAAAGACATAAGCTCAGAAATCATGGGTCGTTTTGAAAGTCATTTGGATCCTCCTTCACAAAGGCGCTCATACAGAACGACGGAGACACATCCAGCGTACACAATGCAGACTAAATGCTTTGTTTTACACAGAACACCTATATATCACATTCATTTTAAACTGGACTGGGAATTTATCAGTAAGTGCTGGTCATCTATTTGTCCAGGGCTCCTGCAGGGTAATTATTATTATTATTATTATTATTATTATTATTATTATTATTATTATTATTATTATTATTATTATTATTATTATTATTGAGGAAATAATCAAAGCAAACTCACATGTAAAACATATATCAGTGTCTATCACACATCGGGATCGAACCCAAGGCTCAATTATTATTATTATTATTATTATTATTATTATTATTATTATTATTATTATTATTATTATGTTACATCGAATTTATGACTTTAACAAACTTTGACCTTTGACTTTTGAAATTTGAGCAACATTTTTTTTATTAAGAAAATAGGCCCTTGAAGTTTCCTGACCAGTCACATGCTTTTTTTTTTTTTTTTTTTTTTTACCAATGAATGCCAGCCTGCGATAGATAGTGCAATATTTGGAGAATGGAAACGTTCAGATTTCAAAATGTTGAACTATTCCGTTTCTCTCTGTGCCTTATGACAGTCCAGGAAAAAATGTATATCCAACTTTTTTCCTATTAGTTCAAGAACAAATGTTTAATGGAATATGTTTTACAAAGGAATATATCGGATTGAACTAAATGTTCTAGATTTATTACTATCAAACATTACAGATATGGGAATATAATTCTTCCGTTTGTGTTTATATTTTTTTTTGTTTTAATGGGTCTCTCAAGTCAAAGAAAGCATTCAGATTATAGCAATTAGATATTCACATACACACACACACACACACACACACACACACACACACACACACACACACATATATATATATATATATATATATATATATATATATATATATATATATATATATGTGTGTATATATATACATATATATATATATATATATATATATATATATATATATATATATATATATATATATATATATATATGTATATATATATATATATATATATATATATATATATATATATATATATATATATATATATATATATATATATATATATATATATATATATATATATATATATATATATATATATATATATATATACAATACTTTACTACGATCCAAGGCCATCGGAAAAATTCTAGGCAAAAATTATGTTCCAATGAAGCCTTTTGGTCCCACATACAATAATGAAACGATGGAAGTTAGGGAGAAAACATTACTCTCTAATTTCGCTTTCCTGTTTCCCGAAAACTTCTCAGCCTGGCTTCCATTGTACAAAGGTTATGTTGCCACTAATTCCTTAACGAGAACGTAATCACTTTACGTTTACCGGTCACATAAAGCCCTTAATAAATCACACTGATTTATAAATACGAAGTTGCTGCTTCATGAAGTGAAGTTTTGATTTGAAAGTCATAATACTGAGTGGTTGATGTTTATAAAATATTTATTGTAACAACTAATTTTGTAATATGACGTGACGATACTAACGAGGAGAAGCTGTTTCACCAGGAAATTGTCAGTTGATGCTTAGAGTGGATGAGGGAAGTTATGAAATGAACTAAATATATTTTTATCATTTTTGTCTTTCAGTGCAAACATGTTGACAAAAGGTTGGTTTTGAAATGTAAAGCTTTCTTTCTGATTCGAAATCTGACTCAAGAAAAGAGTGGGATGGAAAATTAATGAAGATAAGTGACCCGCGTTCCTAAAGTTAGATTACTACATAAAAAAGAAGAAAACAATACGAAATATGAAAAAAAATACACGGATTAGCGATTGTTAAACATTTTAAACGTTTCGTTATAAAGAATAAATTTTGCCGTTAAAGTTCTTTGAGGAAAAAAAGTGTTTAATACTTTAATAAGAACCTTTCAGTCTTCGTTAAAAAAAGCAAACAAACAGCAAGATGTTTCAAATTATCATTGGTATAAGAGAGGAAGTCATTACAAAAAAATAACCCCCGTCCTCCACTCACAATTCTGGCACCTGAGTAAATAAGAAGCTGTTATGAGAGAGAAACCCACGCTCATTCCAATGTCCGAAAAACAACCTTATTCAGGGCACTAGATGAATACAACTATAAGGATTTGCAAATGACCTACATAAAAACATCAGGTTATCGTCCAATTTCGTTTTCGAAAAGCAACGTTCTCTAGGTCGCCAGATAGAAAAAATAAAAAGGAATTACATATTATCTACGTAAAAACATTGAGTTGCTCGTACAATTCCGATTACATTTAGGAATACTATTAATTTTATATACTTTCAACCATCCACGCCGAGACGAGTAACAGGCAAGTTGCGTATTAACTTGCAGCAAAAGAATAAACAGGAAACGCCGGGATTTGACAAATATTCTGGAAATGTAAATCATTAAAATGTCTCTCCCGCTGAAGATGCAAATGGCTCTTTCCAAGTTTCACAAAGGAGAAAAATTTGGAATAAATGATTGCCCATTATCATTCCGAAGATTTTTCTCTCTCTCTCTCTCTCTCTCTCTCTCTCTCTCTCTCTCTCTCTCTCTCTCTCTCTCTCTCTCTCATAAATTGATTCGTAGAACTAGTTACCTAATATATTTGGTATTTCCTATTACTACCACCTCTCTCTCTCTCTCTCTCTCTCTCTCTCTCTCTCTCTCTCTCTCTCTCTCTCTCTCTCTCTCTCTCTCTCTCTTTACGAGCACCGGCGGAAAATTATTAGCAAAAACATTTCATTATACAAGGTATATAATTCCATAAGATTTGGCAAAATATCATAATTAGAGGTTTTGTAAAAAAAATCCAACACTCGTATCCGTCAATATTTTTAAAGGGTAATTAACGCATTCACATCATTAGATAATATCTTGAAAATTATTCTCGATAATGAGGTGACTTTTTGTCGGTTTGAGATTTCTTCCAATTTCGAACTTTTCAAAAAATGGAAACAATTTACGTTATAAGGAAACTAAAACTGTGAAGACGAAATATAAATGTATAATGGAAATTAATGTTCAGTAAGGTAGTTTATGCTGAACACTGCAATGAATATGACGTTATGTAACAAAGAAAGAAAAGGAAAGTGTCTGTGGAGCCCCAGGCTCAAATGTGTAAAGGTTTCGTTAAGGCAGCTCTCCTTGTGGAGTAATATCTGGATGTTGAATAAACAAGTTTCTTGGCGCAATCGACTTTTCTGTGCGGTGATGGCCTCAGCCACGGCCCATAAAACTCTTAGCCGCGGCCCGTGAAACGCAGCCACGGTCTAGTGGTGACATATGTTGTTTGTACCTATAGCGCTGCCACAAGTACGATTATGGCTAACTTTAACCTTAAATAAAATATGAGGCTAGAGGACTGCAATTTGGTATGCTTGATGATCGGAAGGTGGATGATCAACATACCAATTTGCAGCCCTCTAGCCTCGGTAGGTTTTAAGATCTGAGGGTGGACGGACATACAAAGCTTGCACAATAGTTTTCTCTTACAGAAAACTAAAATATAAGGTAAAAAAAACATACACATACACACATGCATATATGCGTGTGTATGTGTGTGTGAGTGCCATCTCTCTCTTTCTCTCTCATTTTTGTATTATGTTATTGACATATCTTTCCAGTAATATTTGTATCAATATATATTAATAATATTATGCTCCTTATGTGACCAAATCCATATGGATATTTGTCGGTGAAAATCTGGATAGTAATTGTTGACTCTCGTTATTTCAGCAGCAAGAACTGAATTAACTTTCGGTTCATTTTATACTGTTATTCGATAAGGGCATAAATCATTTATCTTTACATATTGCCATCGATAATGAGACTTCTCTTTAAATGCAAACACGTTTGAACACACAAACTTCCACGTACACACACACACACACACACACACACACACACACACACACACACACACACACATATATATATATATATATATATATATATATATATATATATATATATATATATATATATATATATATATATATATATAAATATATATATATATATATATATATATATATATATATATATATATATATATATATATATATATATATATATATATATATATATATATATATATAAAGAAAATTATACTATACCAGCCGGGCGGCAGGCTTAAACCCACATAAAATGGAAAATAAAGCTGACAAAAGATCGTCTTAAGATGGGCGTCACACGTTGACCTTAAATCTCGTTGAGACCCGCGGACAGAGATTCAATAAAATCGTCAGTAACAGTTTGTCTTAATAAAAAAATAGAGATGACTTCTCATGTTGACCAATGGGGCCACGAAGAGCCTTCCCGTGTGGTCTGTGAAGTAGAAAATATGGTCAGTTTTCTCAGACACGAAATAAATTTACTCCCAGAACGATGACAGTGGTGAGCAGCAGCCTCTCTCGTGATATCATTTTTATTTTTGTATAAATATTCTAATTTTTTTCTGTCCTTGTGTTTCAGATAAATCTCCTAGTCTTTCGCTTCCTTTGTTTATCACCGTTTTGGAATTCAGACAAGGTTACTAATTTTTGGTGAATAACTGTTTCTCCTCTTGATATATTTTTCGGCCACTCTCTTTGTACAAGTCAATTCGCAATAAAATTAAATTTTGTAGTTAACATTTCATACAAATTCGTATCAAATACGGAAACAAGTAATCGAGTTTTCTGTACAGCCGCTACAGCGTATAATCGCGGCCCATGAAATTTTAACGAAGCCCGGTGGTGGCCTATCCTATATCGTCGCCAGAAGTACGACCATGGCTAACTTTAACCTTTAAAAAAAAAAAACCAACGAGGCTAGATGGCTGCAATTTGGTATGCTTGATGATTGGAGGGTGGATGATCAACACTCCAATTTGCAGCCCTCTAAACTTAGCAGTTTTTAAGATCTAAGGGCGGACAGAAAAAATGCACAGAAAAAAGTGCGGACACAATAAAGCGCGGACGGACAGACAAAGCCGGCACAATAGTTTTCTTTTACAGAAAACTAAAAGTAACGAAAAATATAAAGTACAAACTTTTTACAAATTCCATTTTCATATTCATGGTATCTATGTTGTTCGTTTACACACACATGAATATTCACCCATATTAAGCCCAATACATCGTTGAATATTGAATTCACTATTGTTGGGAATAGCGTTTGCCCAAAGACAAGTGCTTCTGCGTTTGCTCAGGATTCTCACAAGCACCTATCAGTCATAATTCCATATTAAACAATTTTGGTGGCCTAATATTTGTGAATATAAAAAAAAAAAGGTAAGCGTGTTGAAGCCATAATACACATAAAGCACACACACAGACACACACTCACACAGACACTCATACACATACACACACACACACACACACACACACACACACACACACACACACATATATATATATATATATATATATATATATATATATATATATATATATATATATATATATATATATATATATATATATATATATATATATATATATATATATATATATATATATATATATATATAATCAAGCTTATAAACGTCCTTTAATATCAATTCATCTACCCATAGTAATATATTTTCATATATGTTACCGAAGGGGAATTTTAGTTGATAATAAGTCCACCGGCCGACTGGTTAGTGTGTCACTGTAGTCCTGATTCCTCGTCCGTCGCTGGTTCGACCCCACGGGACGGTGGACTTATTATCAACTAAAAATTCCCCTTCGGTAACATATATGAAAATATATTACTTGGAGGTAGAGTGAATTGGATATTAAAGGACGTTTGTAGCTTTCTGATTGTATATGAATCACGGTGATGTGATAAATAGTCATATATATATATATATATATATATATATATATATATATATATATATATATATATATATATATATATATTATATATATATATATATATATATATATATATATATATATATATATATATATATATTATGTGTGTGTGTGTGTGTGTGTGTGTCTGTATGTATCTATATCCTAGAAATTTTCTTGTTTGATTACCAAATGTCCATTATATTCTGCCTGTGGTAAGTAGGAAATAGTTCCTACCTGATATTTTTCATTTGGCTTTGTTTACTATCAAATAAAAACAGCTGATTTTCTGATATTTGCCGACTTCATCATGAATGCTTATATACTGTACTAAACACATCCATATGCTACAGAAAAATGTTCTGAATTATACTCGTACTGATTCCTCATATCAAGTTTACGCTGAATCAACATTTTCCCCCTCCAATGCATTCCTGCAACTACGAGCTCACCACTGGAAAGCATTTCAAACGTCAGCGTCTATTGCATAATTGAAAGCAGAACTGAACTTGTATTAAAGTGCGTTCACATATCCGTAATCCCCTTCTGGTAATCTTACTCAAAAATGTGCACATATCTATCATAAGGGCAACGTGGGAATAACATTAAGCTGAAATTCTTTAGCAAATTTAGTGTAAATAGATCCGCAAGGCGTACCTAAAGGTCCTAAATTTCAATGTTTAAAAAAAAAACTAAGATAGTACATAAATTAATTTGTTCGAACCGGCTCTTAAGGTTATTGACCTCAACAGATGGCGTTGTTAAAAGAAAGGAAGAGGTTATTCACAAACGTTCCAGAAAGAGGTTCCATCAGCCTAACTTCAAATATTGTACATATATATATATATATATATATATATATATATATATATATATATATATATATATATATATATATATATATATATATATATATATGTACTATAGTTATAGAGAGAGAGAGAGAGAGAGAGAGAGAGAGAGAGAGAAGCAACCAGGGTTTTACTGGGTGTGATTCCCTACGCCCTTACGTAGTACCAATGAAAGCTCCATCCCCCCTTAACTGTCCCCTAATACGCGAGGAACAGCCGTGATCTTCGAGTCATACCACATTCTAATTGTGATTTTACATCCCCCTGTACAGAGTAATGGGGAGGGCGGAACCCAAACTCCATTTTGATAAGGGGAGGAGGAAAATTCACCAGAAAAGGCTTAAGGCATAGGAGAAGTACCAGATACCCGGTTAACGGCGTTGATGTCTTTATCGATTTAGTGAAAAGGGCCAGGAATGGATGAATGAATGACAGGCAGATAGACAGACAGACAGATGATAAAAACAAAAACCTATATAGTCAGGGACATTAGAATTGCTCCCCTGAAAGTAAGGTATTGAAATTCTTCTTTAGGAATGAGTAATGTCATCTCAGAATTAATTTTCTAATTATTTCTCCTTGTCTAAGATATTTTTTTCATTGTACAGACACGTCGAAATAAGGTACGCGGGCTCTTGCACACCGGGATAACTTATCTGAAGAGAAAGAAACAGAAAAGGCGCGTAACATGATTCCAGCATAGAATCTATCTATAAAAACGTTATATCTGCATGACCTTGCGCATTTGATTCATGCCTTTTTTTTCTTACGCTCACAATATGATTATAGACAATTGGCGGACAATTTCATGAGTCACCCCTCGAAAGTTAAATTTTGTATACAAATGTATCTATTGTAAAATCTGACCATCCTCTTTTTTCCTTAAAAAAACGCAGGTTTCCTTCTCAAATCTGTTCATGAAATACCTGTTTTATTTTAAATAGGAAAGAATCAAACTCAGCAACTAGAGGCAATGAACTTGGTTAATCCTGCAAGGAAAACATCGACAAACATTTTCCCAAAGAGCAGCTTAACCAGTGAAGATTCTGCAGTTGTAATTGATCCAGAGAAGTAAACAGTGGGGTTTCAACAAACGCGATTCTCTGGACAGAGGAACTGGAAATTTTCGCCCATTTCACCAGGCTTGTTATTCACCTCTAAAAGCAGGAAGGAATGATGCAGTGATTCTGAATAGGGGAGATTAATACTGTTCACAAAAGACGGTTATCAAGGTTTGTTTTTTGGGGGAGCGAAGACGCTATTCAATTTTTACAAAACATGTCCGTTCACTAGGGATGACCAGACTGTTCTGGTAATTATCGTAATATATATATATATATATATATATATATATATATATATATATATATATATATATATATATATATATATATATATATATATATATATATACATGCACACACACACGAAAATTGGTGCTTGGAATTTTTCAACGTAATAGTCTCTAATGTACGTTTGTGTTCAACCATGCCATTCCTTTGTATAACGAGTATTAATATTAACTTGACATTATTATTCAACTATAAGTTCCTATCTAGAAAGTACTAATAAAATAAGGAGAAGAATAACGGAGAGATAATTTTTTTATACATACTGCATATATATATATATATATATATATATATATATATATATATATATTATATACATACACACATGAATACACACACACACACACACACACACATATATATATATATATATATATATATATATATATATATATATATATATGTGTGTGTGTGTGTGTGTGTGTGTGTGTGTGTGTGTGTGTGTGTAAAGAGAAGAGAGAGAGAGAGAGAGAGAGAGAGAGAGAGAGAGAGAGAGAGAGAGAGAGCAACGAAACACACGCAAAGAAGGAGAAAATAGCCTTGTCCATAAATTTCATCTTTGGGCAAATTTTCCGGTTACGTGTTTAGAAAAGCGCGACGTTGTTCACGGTCTGGCGATCAAAGAGTTTATGTAGGAATGTTATTGCAGCCCGCGAGCGAGGACAAGAGGACTAGTGACCGCAGATCGCCCCCTGGGGCCTCTGGGTCTCGTCCTTGTCTCATATCGGGCACCGTTATGAAGGAAAATATTAGTTTTCGTCGCCGGAATTCCGGGGTCCTTGAAATGGCGATTTAAAGCCAGGACGGAGGACATTATTTTCACAATTCTCGTTTCTAATAAAGTGCTGTCTCCGGCAAATTTTTTTTATTAGCAAAAAAATAATAATAAAAAACTCACCACTCTTCGATCAACTGAAAGAAACGTTTTATTTTCATAACGTTTCTTGCTGTCACATCATGGGCCACCAATCACTTAAACGAAAAATACGCAATCATTTATCCCCTTAGCATGTTCTTTAAGTAACATTTCGAAAATCATTGCTTAAAATACTCGTTCCACAGCGGGTTCCATTCTCGCACTTTTCATTAACTCTTAGTTATAACATGGATCCGTCATTCGATTACTGGATTCGAAATATTTTTGAAGCACCTCTCTCATGCATTCCCTTTCTCGCTTCGATGTTCAAACTTTACGACCAGTTAGTGGTCCCAGTGAAAAGTTCTCACTGGCGTTAACACCCGAATCATATTCAGCTTCCGTGTAACTCTCTCTCTCTCTCTCTCTCTCTCTCTCTCTCTCTCTCTCTCTCTCTCTCTCTCTCTCTCTCTCTCTCTCTATATATATATATATATATATATATATATATATATATATATATATATATATATATATATATATCTATATATATATTATATTATATTTATATATATATCGATATGTGTATATATATATATATATATATATATATATATATATATATATATATATATATATATATATATATATATATATATATATATATATATATATATATATATATATATATATATATATATATATATATATATATATATATATATATATATATATATATATAATATATATATATATATATATATATATATATATATATATATATATATATATATATATATATATATATATATATATATATATATATATATATTATATATATGTGTGTGTGCGTGTGTGTATGTACAGTATATAAATACATAACATCCGAAAAAGAGATCTGTTTGGAAAATAGAAAAAGCGGTTATATCTAGACTATGTCACTTAGAAGATAGTTACTCTACACATGCGTAAGCAGAGATTTTCTACAGAAAAATGATTGCTTGCAAGTTGGAAGGTCATTGCATAAAAAGAACTGTCGATAAGGTTACTACGTCTAACGTACTTATTTTCACCCCTAAGTACCCTTTGCATAGAGCTCTTTATTCATATTCAGTCTTTAAATCTACCCACGTTCTGCAGGACATCGCATTCGCTGCATTTTCTTGTTTACCGTGGTCAGCCTTAATAAATAGCAAGGTGTTTACTGGACCTGAGGTGAATGTCAGAGGATTTTATCCAAGGCAATGAGTCCATTCATATATGAACAAATCGAACGAATATTCGGCGATAAATTACCATACTTTACTTATTCTTGCAAAGCTTCCGTGGAATACATTTTATTTTTTACTCTCCCTGTCCATATTATGTAGTTCCTTTCACTCCTGAATGAAGCAAGATGAACATTCTAAAACTGAGTCAGTCATTTGCTATCGGAAATTCCCTGAATATAAATAAATCTACGTAAAAAGAGAAAAAAGCAGAAAGTAAAAAAAGTTTCTTTCAGAACAACCCCCGCCCCCACCCCCACCGGAGATTTTGTCTGGTCTTTACAAATTCGTGTTAGCATTCTCGCCCTCTCGGGAATGAAAAGGATCAATTGAATAATAACTGCACATGAACAATACTATTCTTTTGCCTGCAGGCATAGCTTTTAATTTACAACTGATTCTCTCGCTCTCTCTCTCTCTCTCTCTCTCCGTGAGTGATATTCTTTTAAGGGAAGAAGTGTGACAGTGAGCACGCACCACACACACATACATATACACACACACACATGCACACACACAGAACGATACCTTTAGATTAATACCTCTTTTATTCACATGGGAATTTGTTGAAGCTCTACGTTTATTACTATACTTAAATGCCATTAGCACAAGAATTTCAGAGATACTTATGAAAAATATTACGTAGTTTTGTTTCATGAATCTGAAGATAATAAATAGAATATGTCTCTCATGAATATATGCAAATGGCCTGTTTTCCCGCTTTGCTTGTGTGTTGACGGTAGTGATGATAATTAAATTATGTATGAGTGAAATAATAACAGCACATAATTTAGCGCCGTATGGCGTAAGTTTGAACCCCACCCATTTTTATCGCTCTAATTGGGGTCTAACAGAAACTATATTTTCTCTAATAAAGCTGAAAAGCTGTTTAACCGTTTAAATTTCATGAAAAACAAAATATTTACCCTTCGCGTTAATAGTAATCGCATATAAATTCTAACAAACATATATACAGACCCACTCACTTACAAACACATCCAACACACACACACACATGCACACATACACACACATATATATATATACATACATATAAATATATATATATATATATATATATATATATATATATATATATATATATATATATATGTAATATATTATCCCAGGTCCAAATAAACGTTGGGTCTATTTTAAGCGTAGTTTATTCCCAGACAAGGATCCATGGTGATACTAACAATTCAGTTACAGAAACTAGACTCGCTGTTATACAGAAAGCATCAGAAAACGTTAACAGTACAAACCATAAATATATATAATAAAACCTTAACAGCAGTTCTCCATAATAACAATAAACAACCATTACCATTGAACGGACATACATACTTATACAACAAACGACTCAAGTATACAACAACTTTTTTTTTTTTTTTTTTTTTTTTACATTACTCGAGTCATCGTACATATACATAAATAATGATTTACAATACAAAGCGTACAGTGTTCTTCCTCAGTCTGTTACTTCTTGGGCCTTCACTTTCGAGTTCGTCTACAGATGTATATGTTTCCTCTTTAATATCGCCGCCATGATATTTTTTCGAAGGTATCTACGATTACGCCAACAAAGTTTTCCACTTGATGAAAGCCTGATGAAATAGCATCTGTTTTCTCGGCCCGACCTTGACGATTTCACCGATCCTATCCCATTCTTTCGTTGCAGCGTCTTGTATTCGGACTTTATCGCCTACGATAAACACTTTAAGATCTGTTGCCGATGCATCTCTGCTGCTTCGATATCCTGACGACTACCAGACATGAGAGCGCTATGGTGAGATGGAACCAAAGATCTGAGATTATGTCCAAACACCACTTGATTTAGGCTACGTCCGTCTTCATTAGGGGTGTTCCTTAATTCCAACAAAGCCTCATGAAATCGCTCATCCATCGTTGCATTTTCAAGTTTGGTCAACAGATTCTTCACTTTCTTTACAATAACTTCGGCGTGTCCATCGCTACTGGGAAAATGAGGTGAATTTGGACTCCATTTGATTCCTCTTCCTTCAAGAATCTCTGAAATTCCGCAGCGCTGAACTGAGGTCCCCATCTGTACGTATCCGTTGAGGGTAGCCTGTAAGGGACATCATTTTGATCATTGCATTACAAACTTGTTTTGCCGATGGGCTGTCCTTCCATTGTTGGACCATAGGATATCCACTTAGACGATCGGCGTAAGTCAAAAATGTTGGCCCTTGAGGTAGAACAAATCTGCAGACACACTTTCAAAGGGACGTGTTGGCAAAGGGTCTGTTTTCAGAGTTTCTTTCCCCAGGCTTGGCAAATGGCGTTGACAAACTTCACATTTCTCTATCATTTGTGTTATGTCATTGGTGATACCTGGCCAATATACGCACAATCGGGCTCGCTGCTTTGTTCTGGTTATTCCTTGATGGGCTACATGTAGTCGTTCCAAAACCTCTTTCCTCTTTTGTTTCGGAATAACTAACCTTTTCCCAAACAGGACAAGATCACCATCTATAGATAATTCATGCCTTATACTTTTATACTGCTTGACACATGGTGGTGAATCCTCATGTTCAACGGTGTCCTCCATTATAGCATGAACCAGCTTTACATAATCTAGATCATTTCGTGCTGTTTCCTGAAGTTCGTCGACAATAAGGTCAACAACTCTTCCGTCATCGTAAAATTCTCTGTCATCACAAACCGATGCAATATAAACAGCCATGACAGTGCGCTCATCACATTCCTCTTCAGTTTGATCTGGATCATCAACAGGTGCTCGGCTGAGACAATCAGCTATAGCATGATCACTTCCCTTCCTCCACTCCAATGTGAACTGGAACTGACTCTGCAAATCAGCCTTTAAATTTTGCAGTTTTACGTTTTCAACCTGGTTCAAAGAGTATTTATTAAAAAGTGGTAGAAGTGGGCGGTGATCGGTGATGACTGTAAAATGAGAGAGACCATGTAAGTATAATTTACATTTCAGTATGGCGTATTTGATAGATAAGGCTTTAAGTTCTATCATGGAATATCTTGTTTCCACGTCCGACAAAAACCTACTTCCACAGGTGATGAGCTTCCATCCTTCTTCGTGTTTCTGAAGTAAGCTGAATCCAAATCCTTTCAGTCTACTTGCATCCGTCTCCAAACGTGTCATCCTACTGGGATCGAACTGCGCAAGAATGGTGTTTTAGTTAACAACCTTTTAACTATCTCAAACGCTTCACAATGTGCTGGTAACCACTGAAACTGATTTTTACTCTTAAGAAGATCTCTCAGCGGTGTGCAAGTAGCACTAATGTGCGAGCAAAATGAGCCCAGTTGATTAACCATCCCCATAAAACTTCGCAGTTCAGTGATGTTTGTAGGAGTTGCAAACTCTGTAATGGCTCTCACTTTATCTATGTCTGCTTCTCTCCCTTCTGCGAACAAAAGAAATCCAGCAAAACGAACGGATGATCGAGGAAATTTGAATTTAGCTAGGTTCAAAGTTATACCATGCTCTACGCAACGATCAAGAAAAGCACGAACATCCAGTATGTGTTCCTCAAGTGTGCGACTAGCAATAAGAATGTCATCCACAACTTTATGTGTTCGCTCCAAACCGGCTATAGCAAGATCCCTTTGAAGTTGTAGCTATCACCAGTGCTGATAAAACCCATTGGTGCTATCTTGTATCTAAACCTACCCCATGGCGTCAGAAATGTTGTCAGATCTCTAGAATCTTCATGCAGTTCCAACTGCCAGTATCCTTTAACAGCATCCAAAACTGTAAAGTACTTTGCATCCAGTACAACTTCATTTATGACATCATGTGGGATTTTAGCATTATGTACAATTCTGTGGACTTGGGAGTTTAGCTTCGAAAGGTCAACCGTCATTCTAATTCCACCTGTAGGCTTTGGAACAACAACAATAGGATGACACCATTCTGTTGGCCGATCTCCAACTCGTTCAATAATGCCCTGTTTCATCATGTCTTCCAGTTCTTTCTTCACTGCTTCACGTAGTGGGTAACTCACTGGCCTTGCAGCATATATTGCAAAAGGTTTTGCATCTTCCTTGAGTTGGATTTTCATTGGTGGTGTTTTCATAGTTTGCAATTGCCCTTTGGTATTGAAAACTTCTTAGTAAGTCTGCAATATCTGTTTTTCCATAACTTCAGTGTCTCTGTCAGTGGACTTTATACAATGACCTAGAGCAGTAACAGATTTATCAATAGCTTCAACCAACTTCTTTGCAGGTAAAGGGAAGTCTTCATGAACAATACCAAGGTTCCTGCATGCACGAAGGGATAGATACATATCATCAAACTTCACATCTCTGCAAAATATTATATTTTCCATGCAATGCATATCACCAATCTTCAGCAACAAGTCAATTCCGCCAATAATTCTCAGTCTCTTCCATTAACACTCACAAGGTGTTCCTCGTAATTCTGCAGATCCTTCCTCCGTAGTCTAAGAGAATGCAACATCCCCATGCCAGCAACAGTCATCTGGGAGTACTGGCCGTTCCTGGCCACAAAACGAAATTTCTGCCATGTGTTTTACCTTTCCAAATTTTGGTGACAGTGCAGCTTCTTTTCCCTTCTTTTGTTTTTCGCAAACTTTACTAAAATGTCCAAAGAATCCACAATAGTGGCAGGTTTTCCCTACTGCAGGACACAATCTGCCAGTCTGGTGAGGTGGAAAACCGCACTTCCGACATTTCAGTCGCTCCTCTTTAGGTGATCCACGGTGAATCCTTCGGTTAGTACTCCTTCTTCTACCACGCTGCTTGAATCTGGCTGCATTAATGGCACTTTCTGTACTGAGACGTTTGTCTTCTCTCTCTGCTAACTCGTGGTTACAGCAAAGAGAAATAGTATCAGCAAGGCTAAGAGTGGGTTTTTTACTTAAAAGCCCTTGTCTTGTTTCCTCGTCTCGTACACCAGATACAATGAGAGTAGTGATCCACTCATCAGAAGTCATATCTGCAAGGTTGGCGTCCTCTGCTCGCTCACGAAGATCAACTAAAAAGTCATCAAAAGACTCGCCAGCATCTTGCTTTCTTCTGACTAATTTGTATCTGTCCACTGTAACATTCCGCTGGTCCTTGAGATGCTTTTTAATTTGCTCAATTACCTCATTCAGCGACAAAGCCGTGTCTAAAGGAATCTCAACCGCATGACGAACCCGTTGTAGGAAATCAGGCTTGCAAAACGACCAAAAGATGGCTATTTGATCCTCCCTAGGTTTCTCGCTCAGCTTTGCAACTTGAGCATAGTTCTTCCAACTGGCTTCCCACCTTTTAAATGATTTTAAGGTAACACCATCCTCAAGCAACTCTGGAGGCCGTATAGAAATTTTCGCAGGAATATTTCGACGGGGGTCCCCAGGAGTATCTTCTGCCCCACTAGGAGTAGTAGATCCAAATCGGTTAAGAAGAGCAGTAAGTTCACGATCACGACGTTCCTGTTCACGATCCGAACGTTCCTGCTCGCGCAAAAATCGATCCTCCTGAAGTTTCATCTGCTGTTGCAGCATTTGCACCATGATCATCATTGAATCACTTGAACCTGTATTTGCGTCCTCGTGTTTCATGCTTCCGTCATCCGTTTCAGTCCTTTTAGCATTTCTAATAGCACCTTGGAGGAGGCTGTTCAGTCTCACTGTACTATTCTTGGAGCTGAAAGGCACATCCAAAACACGGAGATAATTCACAATCTCGTCCCGAGTAAGCTGCTGAATGTCCTCTTTCGTTAAAAGGAGTGCCTCTTCACCGAGTTCCAATGCAGTAGCCACTGCAAGTCTTCCTTTCCAACGGTGTATTTCGCCACGTAGACCTCGAGACTTACTGCGCCATGTAATATATTATCCCAGGTCCAAATAAACGTTGGGGTATATTTTAAGCGTTGTTTATTCCCAGACAAGGATCCATGGTGATACTAACAATTCAGTTACAGAAACTAGACTCGCTGTTATACAGAAAGCATCAGAAAACGTTAACAGTACAAACCATAAATATATATAATAAAACCTTAACAGCAGTTCTCCATAATAACAATAAACAACCATTACCATTGAATGGACATACATACTTATACAACAAACGACTCAAGTATACAACAATATATATTGTCAAGGATATATCCCCCCCTCCTGTAGAGGCCCGTGCATCATTAATTTTTCAATGTAGTCTGATATTCATTTGGGCTGTTGGGCCGGGAAAAATTGGCGGGCGACGGAGAAACAAGCATAGTTTGAACTAGATCAGGGCTGTTAGTACCAGTGTATAGCAGTGTAGGAAACACCCCTCCATCGCCTGATTCTGGGAAACAATAGGCATCCCACTCTCAACCCCCTTTCCACCCCCATCACGTGATGTGGGAACATTTAGGTATGGGGAAGGTCAAATAGGCATATTAGGGCTAGTGGCCAGGTAGGACTTTAATCTGTAAGCACTTAACCTTAAGAACTTTTTTCCTCTGCCCTTTTGCTGGTTGTCTTGACGTTTTGCAGGGTTGTCGGGCTAAAAGATGAGTCCCCTACCAGATGCCGTTGGCTTTGAAAAGCAGAACTAGTCTCATCTTCATCCTCTGCGGACGCTCCGCCATTTCCTCCGCTTATCTGGTTGAACCTATCGCCGAGAAATAGCTGATGTCGATTGTTGGCGCCGCAATTATCCAACAAGGTTCATACCTCACAAATAGTCAGTAAACCAGCCCTTCCCCTTCCACTTAAAAACCCCTTGAATTTCCCATTTCTCTAAACTTTAACTCCTTCCTCCACAAAGCAATCTTCCCTTGTTACGAGTCCTGCCGGCCTCCCATATCTCGCCATTAATGTGCCTTGAATTTCAGTAGAGATCCCGTGCTAATTATCCATTTATCCCTCTCCCCGTGCAACTTAAGGGCAATTTAGGCTAAGCAATACCAGTGTTTAAATTTACTCTTTGTGTGAGTGCGATCACGTGTTCATTGTTAAAAGCCCAAGCAGTTACGATCCCCATATTGTGCCTACGTGATTTCATCATAATTACCTGCTGGGCTACATAGTGATTAATATTTAACATGTGCAGTGTATAACATTTTATAGGGGGATTCAATTTCCTTCAGTATATACCGCCGTCTAATCCGGGACGTCTCTTTCAGGAGAGGCAAGCTGGTCTTCACATTCTGTGCCCGAATTATTCCTGGTCGTAGTTGGGTCCTTGAAATCCGTTGTGGCCTCGCCAAAATTTTATATGAATTATTTTCCTATTCCTGGAGTTCAGTCCTTTGCAGCATCTAACTGAGACTATTTAGTGTAATCGGGGCATGACTAAGCCATTTTTATTGTAACTGGAATAATTGTATTGTACATTGGCCCCCTTATTAATCAGCTTGCTTGTTGCCAATCCCTGCATTATTCTTCTACATATCCAATTAATGAGTCTGCCCCTCGGCTACCATTTTTGGTTGTTTGTCTCCTTGTTTCATTGCTAAAGTCTCTGTAAATAAACCCCTGTAAATTGTAAAAGAACTCTAATTCGAAATGGCGACCTTCCTCATTTAATTGTAAAACCAGGGAAAATCTAAGGTAAGTTTCAAATAACGTTTCCTTTCTTCATAATCTGGGCGCACTTGGTCCCTTTGCAGTCAAACAGTGTAAATTTGTTCAATTCTCATCCCAACCAAGACTCCCAGTTTATGACAAAATATATATACATATATATATATATATATATATATATATATATATATATATATATATATATATATATATATATATATATATATATATATATATATATATATATATATATATATATATATATATATATATATATATATATATATATATTGTAAAGAGTAGTGCCAAAATACGCTAGGAAACTGTTCTCCTTTCCTGCTTTGGGTTGGTTTGAACCTTTGAAGGTTGGGGTATAGGGGCTCAGAGAATATAATAGTTTGGGGACAGTAATCTGGCTTTGCACTGTTTTCTTTGGTACAGGGAAGTAAGATCGTTTTCTATGATATATCCGGGTCGGCGACCTGGGTCAGGACATCGCCCCCCCCTACCCCTGTCCAGAAGCAATAAAAGGTCAGGGCCAGGACAGCTCTCTCTCACACGCGGTCGCTAGTTTAAGCCGAGAACAAGTTAAGTCTCTGCAGGCCTTTGCCCCTGCCCTCCTCTTCCGCTCGCCGCCACGTGGATCCCATCGCCGCCCTGTGTGCCCCGTGTTCCATTCCACGTGGCCTTAGAAAACTGCAAGGGGGATTGCAAGTCTCCCAAACACGAGCTGACATTAAACGGCGGCCTTTTCATCATCCCAAGGGCGCCCTTTTCCGCCCCAATCTACGACTTGAAGAAATACCTTGGAGAGGGAGGCTACCATTTGTCCACGCTCCCACACGTGGTTCTCGGCAGAAGACGTCGTCAGCCCTACGCCCCTACAAATGTGGTAATGTACCCAAAACGAGTTGCTAGTCACGATTACTTAGCCCTTTTGCATTTATTAATCTCTGGGCCTATAACTTTGTGTTCCTGATATTCCTTGGTTCAAGCCAGGCCCACGTGTTCACAGCTTCTTTCCTCTGAGTCACAAGTAACGCCTCGGGGAGTCCTTGGCGCCTTCAGTGCACCCCCGAGTAATTCAATCCCCAAATTCCAGCATTAGATGTGTAACGTGGGTCCAAATATCGTTTCAGAAAGACGCCTGTAGCAGAATTATCCTTGGTCCGTGTTCCTGGCTTTCCTAAGCTCCCCCTTCGGGAGGACTTCTACGGCAGTAATTTACCGTGTTTTCAGTTAATTTTCCTTTTGACCTTGTGTGCTATCAAATATAACTATTTTTATATCCACGTGTTTCACGCACTTCCCCTAGTGAAGAGCCCTCCGCTCCGTGTACTTCTTTTTTTGTTTGTGTTTTATATGTCCTGGGTATCTTACAAGGCCATTTTCGAGTAAAGTAATAATTGTGGAGTCATAAGATCCACCTGCACCAGGAAACATATAAAAATGGCGACCTGACCAGTGATTCTCGTAATGATTGCATCCCCCTCTTCCCCTTTGTTGTTTGTGTTGCAATTTGTGAAATCAGCAATTAGCTCAGCTAAGCTGGATACGAGACAGAGTACGAACCTTTGAAAAGCCAGCACAACAGGCCAGGAAATTCTGCGTAAGTAAACTGTGTTTATTTAGCGTAGGACGCTTTAGAAAACGTGACTAGTCCTAGGAATTTTTTTTATAGTAGGGCGCATGTCCGAGGAAAACGAGAGAGAATCGCCGAAACTTAGCTTTGGAAGCCTTTGCACGCGGCTTGCATGCCATTCAATTAGGTTATACAGGTGATAAATCATTAAAGGAATAGTGCGCATATTCCTCCTGTAGAAACGAGTGATTTCGAAACCGAATCATTAGATATAGGCGCGAGACCTCGACGTCAACCACGTGTTCGAAAGTCAGATTAGCATTGCTGACGCATTTTTACCCTCTCTCTCTCGTTTTAGAAATAGGAGCGAAAGCGTATATTATACGCCCAGGACGAAAAGGGTCAACAACCGTTGTTTCTCAGTTCGGGGAAGTCCCCGGGTGTTTACGTCGTTCATTCATTTGGCGCAGACGGCCTTGACCGTCCATTCCGTGGCCCAGTTAGGAAAACATTTGTTTGTTTGATTTGCTTCGCTCTACCAAATTGTTTTGCATTATTGGGGGTCTGACATTATATGTTCTGTATTGTTCTGTTTTTTCTGTGGTTTTGTTTTGTGCTGTTACTACGGCTGCGTGTGTTGCCTATCTGTTGTGATTGTGGGATGGCCCCCCCACCTAATTGCCCTTGAGAATAACACTTCTCCCATAAGTCATTAAAACTAGCGCCCTCGCTGATCAGACGTCGTCTGTGCGGAAATTCTAGAGCGCCTATATATTCTATTCTTGTCCCCAATAAATCCGTGTCGTCGGTCCGTTGGTGAGACCAATTCATTTTCCATTCAGTCCCCAAATGAGCCCGTTTCGTCGGTAATTCGGGAGACCTAAATATATATCCCAATCTAGTCCCCAAGTAAGGCCGTTTGTCGTTACCTTGGGAGACCAATCATTGCTAAATTCATCGTCCCCAATCAGCCCGCTTCGTCGGTAAATTGGGAGACCAATCATTGCTAATTTATCGTCCCCAATCAGCCCGTTTTGTCGGTAAATCGGGAGACCAATCATCGCTAATTCATCGTCCCCAATCAGCCCGCTTCGTCGGTAAACCGGGAGACCAATCATTGCTAATTCATCGTCCCCAATCAGCCCGCTTCGTCGGTAAATCGGGAGACCAATCATTGCTAACTTATCGTCCCCAATCAGCCCATTTTGTCGGTAAATCGGGAGACCAATCATCGCTAATTCATCGTCCCCAATCAGCCCGCTTCGTCGGTAAATCGGGAGACCAATCATTGCTAATTTATCGTCCCCAATCAGCCCGTTTTGTCGGTAAATCGGGAGACCAATCATCGCTAATTCATCGTCCCCAATCAGCCCGCTTCGTCGGTAAATCGGGAGACCAATCATTGCTAACTCATCGTCCCCAATCAGCCCGCTTCGTCGGTAAATCGGGAGACCAATAATTGCTAACTTATCGTCCCCAATCAGCCCATTTTGTCGGTAAATCGGGAGACCAATCATTGCTAATTTATCGTCCCCAATCAGCCCGTTTTGTCGGTAAATCGGGAGACCAATCATCGCTAATTCATCGTCCCCAATCAGCCCGCTTCGTCGGTAAATCGGGAGACCAATCATTGCTAATTCATCGTCCCCAATCAGCCCGCTCCGTCGGTAAATCGGGGGACCAATCATTGCTAATTCATCGTCCCCAATCAGCCCGCTTCGTCGGTAAAACGGGAGACCAATCATTGCTAATTCATCGTCCCCAATCAGCCCGCTTCGTCGGTAAATCGGGAGACCAATCATTGCTAATTCATCGTCCCCAATCAGCCCGCTCCGTCGGTAAAACGGGAGACCAATCATTGCTACTCATCGTCCCCAAATCAGCCCGCTCCGTCGGTAAATCGGGAGACCAATCATACGTCCTTTGAAAAGGGTCCAAGATTCCCACAGCTCTGGGAAATTAATTCTATGTGTTACTAGCGTCCTCTCCCGCCTGCAAAATGTCGACACGGTCTCAGCAGAGCGAGGATTTCAAGTTCTTCATGTCCTCAGGGAAGGAACTCGGCCTTTCGGGAGAGAACTAAGAGACTGGGTACAGGAGAGGATGGACGCCATACAGGCAGAAAGACAGAAAGACAAGCTCAGAGAGGCAGGCTCAGGAGAGACGGGAAGCCGCAGAGAGACAGGAACGGGAGGCAGAAAGACTGGCTCAGGAGAGACGAATAGAAGCAGAGAGACAGGAACGGGAGGCAGAAAGACAGCCCTCAGAGACGAGAAGAACGAGAGGGAAGAGGGGCAGAGAGGCTGGGCTCCCCAGGGGAGAGACGCATGAGTGGACGGAGGAGAGACAGGAACAGTGAGGCAGAACTCTCCCTGGTGCCCAGGAGAAAAGGCCCTGATTGAAGGGCCCCAGGAGAAACGAGAAGAAGCCGAGAGGGAAGAAAGGGACAAGCAGCTAGTGCCCATGAACTGGGCAATGCTGCAACAGAGTGGCCCCCTTCGCCTCCACCTGCCCCCAGGGAATGAGTGCCTTCAGCCAGGCATCACCCCGACTGCATGCCAAAGTGGACGGAGGCCAAGAGTGAGCCCGAGGTGTGGCTCGACAGCGCCGAGACAGTGTTAAAGGCCTGCCCCTGAGTGCCGCCGAACTCTCCCTGGTGTTGGGCAAGTTCCTTGGAGGAAGGCCCTGATTGCCAGGCCCAGGCGGCCCTCCCGCCGGAGGAGCAGGAAAATTGGGAGGTCGCCCCCCACGCCAGACTATTGCCAAGGCGTGAGATAACCCCTGAACGCTGGAGGAGGCGCTGGAGGATGACGGATAAATGGTGAAGGAGGCCAATCAAACCTGGGCAGACTGGGCCTACAAGTCCGAGCGTGCCCGTGCCAAATGGTTCGAGGCCGTGGGGGTTACGACCCTCAACGATGCCATCGAACAAATACAAATAGAGAACTTCCTACTCTACACCCCCGCTGGATCCCTCGCCCCAACATCGCCGAGAAGGAGCCCCCACCTTAGCTGATTGCTGCCGAATAGCGGATCTATGGGACACCCATCACCCCAGGAGAGCTCGCTGCAGCGCAAAATTACGCCACCCGCCTACCTATCGGGTGCCCCTCCGCCAGGAGGTGAAGAATGGGCAATCACAGAAGCCCGTCCCGTGTGCTGGGTTCTGTAAAAAGATCGGGCATGCCAAGGAGCAATGCCGCAGTAAACCACCCGCGTCTCTCTCCCGGACAGCCCCTAATAAGTCGCATTGCCTGCGCCCTCTGCCGGGCAGTGCGAAGAGATTTCAGCCAAACCTTTTGCACGGCGTGCAAGGTTTATGGCCACTCTTCCTCATGGGCAAAATGCCCTAGAAATAATAAGGCAGGAACTCCCGCCGTCGCCCTGGCAGTAACGAATCCCCGAGTCCTTAGGACCCCTCCTGCCGAGGGTCCCATCTATGTGGCACCTCCTCGAGGTAAATACTCAGCACGCCAGGTCAAGGCATTTGACGACTCTGGCGCGCAAATTTCCCTCATAAGGAGGGACAAAGTTCCCTATGGAGCTATAATAGACCGACGCAAGCTCGTCACCATTGAGGGCATTAACAATTTTAAAATGATCCTCCCTACGGTCCAACTGAGGGTCACCCGACCCCACAGAGCCAGGACCCTTCGTCTCGCCGTAGCTCCGAAACACATTCCAGGAGACTATGACGTCCTCCTGGGCCAAGACTCATACGTCCCATTTCAAGCCACCACCATTCCGGGGTCCCCATTCCCCAATAAATCATCCAAATCCGAGTCCAGTGCCCGGCACGGCATCCAGTGCCAGTGCCGAGGCCTCAGCCAGATCTCCCTTCAGGAGAATCTCGGCCTTCAGCTCCTCTGCCAGTGCCCCTTCGGCGCTGAGCACTGAGCAGTGCCAGTCTCCGTCCGTCCAGACAGACGAGACCACCACCACATCGCCACCAGCGCCAGTGCCAATGTCAGTGCCTGAGCTGGTCACCCCTGCAAGCCAGTCGACCCCGCCCCCTCCGGCCGTCCCCTCTCTCTCGCCGCCCGCGCAGATTCTTCCGCGAGTCATGATTCTGCCCCGCCTTCCTGGGCCGATGAACTCTGCGATCTGCGCCGGTTAATGTCCGAGATGGCGAACAAAATTCCTGGGTCAGTTGTCGCAGCAGCTGACCCAGATGGCACCCCTTGCCGCCCTTTGGCCTCGGGCCCTCCGATTTCCCGGCCAAGGACAACGGTCCAAGGAGGAGAGGTTCGCGGCGGAGTTACCACGGGTGTGGGCGATCGCAGGTAGTCCACAAGGAGCCAAAATTGAGCTCTTCTGGCCCCTGTGCAAACCTGGCATAGGGCCCCTTCTTCATCTTTGAACGTCTTGGCACCTTTCATCCAGGAGAGGATGTCAAGGCCTTCCGCTATCTTCTTCCTTTCCTTTGGAATTTCTATCCCTCATCCTTCTCTATCGATCTTTCCTTCACACTTTCCCTTACTTACCACCGCAAGCGGCAGTTAATATATGGGATATCATCCCCTTTTAAAATGCATAAATCATTTTATTTTGAAGCAGTAAGAGAGACAGAGTGGGAAGTGGCACGCCCTTACGCCCGTCCTTTGGCACAAGGCAGGCGTGTCAACTCTTCCTGAAGGGTCGCGCCCTTTGGGTTTCTTTTCCCGCCCTTGGGCTGAGAGTTAGCTCTGACCGTCGTCTGTTGGCGACGGAAGTTAGATAAAGAAGTAAATCATAAATACCTCACTCTGTTATCCTTTATTTTCTACGTATATTATTTACTTTTGCATTTAATCTTTTTCATTTTTTTTTTACGAATCTGAGTCACAAGACTCCTGCCCTTACGAATTTTAACGTTGCCTTTTTAATCGCGGTGCGGCCCGCCCTTTAGTATGAAGTAATATCCTTCGTTGTTGTTCTGTGTAGTTTCCTTTTTTTTTATTTACATTTTTTTTTTTTTTTTAATTATTCCTGTGGAGAATGTTATCCTGTCCATTTTCCCCTTCATTTGTTTATCCTCCCATTCATAAGTCGAGTAGTCTATTTTTAGCTTACACCCGAGTTGTAAGCTGCAGACGTAAAAATTTAGCGTCATTTAAGTTGGCGAGTTAAAACCCGAATAATCTCTTTGCCTCACAGCTGTCAAGTTCTTGCCCCTTCAGATTAGCGTTCGTGGGAAATATTAGTTATGCTCGTCGAGCTTGTGAACAATTGGAGGTCGATTGAAAAGAAGAATTGAATTCTATTATTACAATTTTGGTAAAGGGGATATTATTTAATACCTACAGTGTATTGTCACGAATGCCGCCTCTTCAAGGCACAACTAATAGCATGCCTGTAATTCCAGGATAGCATTAAGGAATCAGTGGGTTTACATTTGTTTCCTTTTAAATTCTGCCTTGTATGTTTTATTTTGTTGTTGTTATTTTGAAATTTTGAAGTGTTCTTTGTTTATTTTCTTTTGAGCGCCTTATTACCCCAGTAAAGTAAATCGAATAAAGAATGGGTAGAAACAGTACTTAGGAAGTATTTGAGCAATAATTAATTTGCAAACAAGTTTACCCTTTTATTGTATATTCTAAATTGCACTCTGCTCCTAAAGTAAACCTTCAGTTTGTTATTGATTAGTGTGGCATCAGAGTTTTACAAATAAAGTAAAGTAAAGGTTGTAGCAAAGTAAAAGATAGAATAAAGTCGAACGTTTTCTTCGCTCATTTTTGCTTTTGTCAATATTCGCACCCGTTTATAGGTGTGAATATTATCTTGCCAGGGAGCTGTAAAGAGTAGCGCCAAAATACGCTAGAAACTCTTCTCCTTTCCTGCTTTGGGTTGGTTTGAACCTTTGAAGGTCAGGGTATAGGGGCTCAGAGAATATAATAGTTTGGGGACAGTAATCTGGCTTTGCACTGTTTTCTTTGGTACAGGGAAGAAAATCGTTTTCTATGATATCGGGTCGGCGACCTGGGTCAGGACATCGCCCCTACCCCTGTCCAGAAGCAATAAAGGTCAGGGCCAGGACAGCTCTCTCTCACACGCGGTCGCTAGTTTAAGCCGAGAACAAGTTAAGTCTCTGCAGGCCTTTGCCCCTGCCCTCCTCTTCCGCTCGCCGCCACGTGGATCCCATCGCCGCCCTGTGTGCCCCGTGTTCCATTCCACGTGGCCTTAGAAGACTGCAAGGGGATTGCAAGTCTCCCAAACGCGAGCTGACATTAAACGGCGGCCTTTTCATCATCCCAAGGGCGCCCTTTTCCGCCCCAATCTACGACTTGAAGAAATACCTTGGAGAGGAGGCTACCATTTGTCCACGCTCCCACCACGTGTTTCTCGGCAGAAGACGTCGTCATCCCTACGCCCCTACAAATGTGGTAATGTACCCAAAACGAGTTGCTAGTCACGATTACTTAGCCCTTTTGCATTTATTAATCTCTGGGCCTATAACTTTGTGTTCCCTGATATTCCTTGGTTCAAGCCAGGCCCACGTGTTCACAGCTTCTTTCCTCTGAGTCACAAGTAACGCCTCGGGAGTCCTTGGCGCCTTCAGTGCACCCCGAGTAATTCAATCCCCAAATTCCAGCATTAGATGTGTAACGTGGGTCCAAATATCGTTTCAGAAAGACGCCTGTAGCAGAATTATCCTTGGTCCGTGTTCCTGGCATTCCCAAGCTCCCCCTTCGGGAGGACTTCTACGGCAGTAATTTACCGTATTTTCAGTTAATTTTCCTTTTGACCTTGTGTGCTATCAAATATAACTATTTTTATATCCACGTGTTTCACGCACTTCCCCTAGTGAAGAGCCCTCCGCTCCGTGTACTTCTTTTTTTTTGTTTTTTTTTGTTTATATATATATATATATATATATATATATATATATATATATATAAATATATATATATATATATATATATATATATATATATATATATATATATATATGTGTGTGTGTGTGTGTGTGTGTGTGTGTGTGTAAACGGTCATTCAGAATGTGTCAACCCTTCTTGTATTTTGTCCACTGTATAGTTACTGGCCATTCACGATAGTCACACATTCTGCAGAATGGTACAACTTACAATATATAATGAAGTTTGAGATTTATAATAATGATTTTCTTTCTATTACACTTGTCTACAAGATCCACATCCATCAATGCGAATGCAACAATTTAATCTAAACAGGACTTTTAAGCTAAAAGTTACTATTGATGAATGGTAATCACTCTTCTGCATAATAAAAAACAGCGGTCAAATATTTTCCCGCGTTTTGAAATCTTTAGAAGTACTCTAATTACATGGACGAGGAGAACGTCATTATGTAAATTACAGTATCTGAGTAAGCCATCAGGACGTGTCATGCAATAGGCCAGACATTTCATGCATTTGTCTTGAAACCGATTCCCTGAGTGATCATGAGACCTGCATTTTGGTAATTCAATGTTTATTTGAGTTAATGCATACATACCTATAATATATATATATATATATATATATATATATATATATATATATAAAATATATATATATTATATATATATATAATTATACATACATACACAATATATATATATAATATATATGTATATATATTATATATATATATAATATATATATATATATATATATAGTTTTTATATTTATATATTTATATATTTATATGGTTTATATATATAGGTATACTTATATATATATATATATATATATATATATATATATATATATATATATATATATATATATATATATATATATATATATATTAGGCATCAGCCAGGAGAAAGGTGAAAACAAATGAAATGAACCGAGAGCTTTCGTGTATTTCCACACCTCATCAGGGTTCATGTACAGTAGTACAAGTGACAAGGAAATAAATGCAGAGTCACAAGAAGACTTCGTGGCAAGACAAACAGTGCTAAAAAGATAAACTACGCTAACAATTACCGAACAGCGGTAATGCTTAATAGCCTACTTGTTTTAAAGTATCATTCGTTAAAATTTCATCAACTTTATACATAACTAGGCTGATATTTAATAAATTGTCACAGTCATTTTTAATTACACAGGATTCTATTAAATTTCTTTTCACTATATCTTTGCAAAACATAATTTCCTTTGATTCCGTCCAATTAATACCATGATTACTATTATTCATGTGTACAAATAATGCATTTGACATATTACCAGTTCTTACACTATATTTGTGTTGTTTTAATCGAACAGCCAGCGTCTTCCCACTTTGTCCTACACAAGTTTTATTACAATGTTTACACGGAATCTTATAAATACATCCTGTTCCATTTCCCGGTGAATTTCTAATTAGCAAGTTTCTAATAGTTCCTAGCGTTTTAAACACAACATTGATACCCAATGGCTTGACTTGTCTTGAGATGTTACTAAAATAAGTATAAAAAGGAAGCACTAAAAGATTTTTGTTTTTGAACTTTTCAATTTTCGTCAATTGGTAAAACGTTTTCCTAGCTTTACAAAAGATGTTTTCAATAAAACTGTTTGGATACCTCAAATTTCCAGCAATTTCACGTATCTTGTCAAGTTCTTGATCTAAAAAATTCCGGGCTACTGACCCGCAGTGCCCTTAAGAACATAGCAAAAAAAACAGCAGTCTTAGTTTTAAATGGGTGGTTAGAATAAAAATGAACATAAGAACAGATATTTGTGGACTTCCTATAGACAGAAAATTTGAACTTTCTATCAGATCTATGTTCTAACACGTCTAAAAATAGCAATCTTCCATCTTCTTCAATCTCAAGGGTGAACTTTATGGGGGGCAGTAGTGCATTTAATCTACTCAGAAAGTTGTTTACCTTCCTTTTTACTGGCCATGAACAAAAGATGTCATCCACATATCGTACCCATAACACACCTCTTGGCAATAAGTTCGGTAAATATTTTCTCTCGAAAAATTCCATATATAGATTACTAAGCATAGGAGAAAGGGGATTTCCCATGGCCATACCGAATTTCTGCTCATAATAATTGCCATTGAAAGTAAACCTGCAAGCTTTAATACACATTTTATAAGTTCTATTAAAGCTTTAATAGAACTTATAAAACTGCGAGTTCACTGGGAATTAGATCCTTTCAGATCCAATTTACGCCATTTTGATCCTGGTATTTATGCTCAGAGACCACTGGATGCCTCTCTAACTTTCCTTCCAGTGTACATTTTTACTATACCCTGCTCTCACATGAGAAATTTCTCATGCTTTCTCTTAATTTAGAGTATGTGCATTTTGCGTACAAGTGCGTATCTTATAATTTACCAAACCACATAAAAATTGTGCAAAGAGAGAAAATGGTTATTTAGCTAAGTCGCTTGGTATGGCCATACCTTTTCTGACTTCGAAGTTCTAGTTCATTATTGCAATAAGTTAGCTTCGCCTGAATAAGAAGAACTGCTTTACAAAGAAAACAAGTAATAGTATTGGCTCCCTTCTTTCCGTTTCATCTCCATATGGTTGTTGTATCCATTTTCAGAACGCGTATCTGAACCTGTACCTTGTCATTTATTCCAAAAAATACAGGACTAAAGCTGCCTCTTGTTCTAATAGTAGCCAAATAATTTAAGCTTAAGTTTTACTGCAAACTCCCCCTTAAATATGTTGATTGGCACTGGCAACTATTTATACATACATAATTTACATGAATAAGATGAAATCATACACAATCACTGAAAAGAAATAAATGACTCATATATATATCTACCTGGGCAAGCTAATATAGTTTTCCCCATCCGGGATATTATATTTATATATATAAGTGTGGAACAGAAATATTTCTGACTCATGATCGAACCCAGGTCTCTCTTAGTATATAAATATCTTTAGTACCAGTTGCTCAGGTTCTCGTCCTGATAAGAAAATCTGTTATATGATGATGATTTATATATATATATATATATATATATATATATATATATATATATATATATATAGATAGATATTATATACATATATATATATATATATATATATATATATATATATATATATATATATATATATATATATATATATATATATATATATATTAGACAAGAAATCATGTTCTCAGTATTCAAAAAAACTTAACTGACAAGTACTGAAACATCGCCGATTTTTTTGGCATGAAAGGTTCCTAATTAGTTTCCCGAAAACTTATTTTTCTTCAGCAAAGCTGAAACATTTCCAGGTTCTAATGTCCTATCAATTAGGAACTATCAGTCTATATCTTAACGCTTTCTTGATCCTATCGTTCCCTAAGCATTCACAGACTGCAGTAAACGTGCCCTATTAATGCTCGAGCTGCTTTTGAAAGCAGCTTCATTCGTAGAGACTCAGGATTTCTTTATTCATTGTCTGTCATCCGCAGTCATACTGAATGGCAACGCATTCACAAGACCCTCAAGGTAATGTCAGAGAATCCTTCCCTCCCCTCCCCTAAGTTGCGTGAATAACGTCCAGGGAAATGATGGAATGACTAGCACGAGACAACAGAAGCATGCTTATGCGGGGAAATAAATTGTAAAATGAGCTCTTAAGTATTGTGAATATTTATAAAGCTACCCGGTTTTTTTTTTTTAAATACAGATTATATTCATTTTCTGTAAGAAAAAAAGAACATGAAATGTAAGGAAATTAAATATATTCTTTGTTGATTTGAGATAAAACCCCCAGATATCCGAAAAATATAATTCTGTATTCAATACCACAAAAATTTCTGCTTTAAGAAGCTGAACATCTGTGTTACAAATAATATGCAAATTAATAAAGAAATAAAAAAAATACATAAACAAATAAATAAGTAAATAAAGAAATGAATTAATAAGTAAATATATTAAATGAGGTCAAAGTCGAACGCGGCAGTACAGGGGATATGACACACCCACGGCGGTGAGACCACTTGGTTACATTGACCGTACCGGGAAACTCAGCCTGAAGGTGTACCGGGCCTCATATTTCCGAGATTGCATCAGCCCCGGTTTTTTTGCCATCCCCCAGGTTTGGTTAGGTTGGTTTAGGTTAGGTTAATCCACTTACTCTTCTTAAACCTTGGGTGTCGGAAACGTAATGAAATTATTTTCAAGAAAATTCTATGGTTAGTTTTTAAGATATGGCGTCCCGCTTTTTTCAGGGAAAGGTCCCAGGCTGGTGCAATACTCGGATAAATCTCGGGCCATATTCATGAACTCTTAGGAGGAAGAAAGGAAATAAAACGCTTTTAAGTTTAGGAAGATTTTAAAAAATAAAGAAAAAAGATCCTCAACCCATCTACATTTCAGGTTCCTCTTTCTCTCTCCTGCAGCGAACAGGTCTTTATCGTGAAGACAGCTTTCATTTACCAGTGCACCGAACGCGCCCACAAAAACATTAATGAAGAGATGGAGCACGACGCTAGTCACTGAGTAGAGGAGGAACAAATAGTCCTTTCATTCAGGGGCGTCATTCAGGCGAAAAAAGAACATGCGGATGTCTCCAGAGGATTCGCGTCTGTCTCCTTTAAGATCATTTCTGGAAGCAAGGAAATTCTCTGGAAAAGATGAAGTCGTTCATCTGGAAAGGGGATCGAGGTGTGGAATTAAAAATGCCGAAATAAAGAAGCGATGAATTATCGACGTTATCTAACACCTTTTCATAGAGGCGTCATATTTCCGATCAGAAGACAGGCAAACAGACAGACTGATACTGAAGGCTTTCTTAAAGGCGGTTGTTTTTAACTATACAGAATGGGTTTTACCTACAGTTGAGATCTCCATTTACCATTTACCATTTTAGTGTTTTGTCGTAGGACTCCACAAGTCTTAGAAGCTATCTATTATTCTTTTTAACCGAAATACAAATACTGGTAAAATAAATATCTGTACTGAAAAAAGAAAAATCTCTTCGGTATATCTTTCGAAAATTTCTCAATTATTACATCATACAATATTCACTCTTGCAGAAAGGAAAGATTGACAGATATCGTAACAGAAACAGCGCACTTTCTTCACATACGTTTAACATATAAAATAATTACACAGGCGAAAACCAGTATTTACGTGCTTTAACATAATTTTTTTGTCCCAGGGATAATAAGCAACAATACTCTATGTAAGAAATTCCTTGCAAGCTCCGTTCCCCAAGTGGCGAATGGTCTTATGTAACACTTCCCTTCATCTTACACTTAGTGCTTATTCCGCTCCGCGTCTACTAGAGGGAAAGAATTCCAGATAAATAATGGAAGACGTTTCCTTTAGAGAGAAACATGTCGCTGAACAACTTATAATTAAACAGCTGAAACTTCTGCATCTAAAGGCACATCTGTAGTATTTATCATAACTGATCCTTAGGTTCACAATACGAGTAAGAACACTATTATTATTATTATTATTATTATTTATTATTATTATTATTATTATTATTATTATTATTATTATAGCATGAGATCTGACTTTTCACCGTTTATCTTGTTTCCTAAATCATGACTGTCCTTGCAAAGCAAGATAAGTGAAATACACCGGGATCTCTTTGTCTAAAGTCCTAGAAAGAGATCTTTGTGTTTACCAATGGGAAAAATGTTTGCTACTGGCCTAAAGATTTACAGTAAGCATTCCTGCCGTCGTAGGTTCTGCGTTTTCAGTAATAAAGTCACAAAGAACTTTCGTGCTTTATCATTTTTATTTATATTGTAAAAGGTTTTTGTATTGACTAAAACCTTTTGTATGCAACTATCAATTAGAAAATATACTAGGGTTAAAACATTGCAAAAGGAAATGACCAGTAAACTAATGCCATTTCTTTCCAGGAATCTTGCTGTTTTCATTTTTTTACCAAACAAAAAATTCAGATATATTGAGTACTAGCTGATCAACCCGGTGCTGCCGGGAAAACTTTGAATGACAGTCAATCATTTATCTTAGAGAGGAAGTAAGAAGTGGTGTGGTTTTGATTCACATGTTTCGTTTGTATTTGGAGTTATAAATCGCTTACATCACACACATTTCACGAAGAACGTTACAACCATCGCCGACTAGACTTCTAGCATGCATCGAATAGATCAATAAAGCCATCTGAATTGAAAGTTAAAAGTTCAGTGATGGACATTTAACAAGGACTGCTGTAATTTTGCGTCATGCCTTTAATCATATATAATATTACTTCCATCCCAGTACAGAATTACTGTTACAGTCCTTTCTCATATCTGTCAACGTTAATTAATTAGTCATGTTTTTACAATAAATATTAAAGATAGATAGAGCATATCTTGTTAGCCAAAGTCTAGGGGTAAAGCTTTATCAATCCCAGCTGACCATTTTTCTTAATAAGTTCTTTGGATTTCTGTTATGGTCATGAAGCAGAAAATCTCTCTCTCTCTCTCTCTCTCTCTCTCTCTCTCTCTCTCTCTCTCTCTCTCTCTCTCCATGAGCAAATGGGTTACAAGCTTTATCCTTCCTTGTTATACAGCGTACGAAATGTATCTACAAGTCTTTGTTAATCTTGGCAGATCTGAGTTTATCGCATTGAGGGGCAATCTTTGATGTATTATGAGGAGTATAAATCAAACCCAGTCCCTCCAGAAATAACTGAATTTCTTATATCTGGGCCAAATGCATGACAACCTTTTCGTTATCAAAATACCAATAATTTACTTACTAAGCTGTTCATCGCTCCGTTAATCATTTTAGATTTCAACAGTTGTATCAGTTTCTCTTCTTTTAGCATGGACTCCCTATCTAAGTTGCTTTTATAGGAACGTTGTCACCATGAGAAAAATGGCAGGTGGAAATACTTTATTCTCCCCATTATTCCCATTTAAAGATCGTCCCCACTACTGACACTTTGACGGATAAACTCTTCCGAGCGAAAAACTTCTTTCAAGTTGTTAATCTGGTAATCTGGTCATTGTTCCGAAGCGCTAATAGGTAATGAGCCCCGTCAATCTTCTTACTCGGTAAACTATTGATTAGCTTTCGCTTACTGATCCTCTTCAACAAGCGATTTAAACTTCAGTCAGTCCTCCGGATAAATATTATATTCTCTTTATATTTTATGTTGATTAGCGTTTTCGTCGCTTATACTAATTATATCGGGTTACAAATATGTTTGTATCTTATTATGATTCACTGACTCCGAAGTATTTAAGCAAAAAAATGAAACTTGCGTTTGAAAATTTATATGTACAAAAACATCATCAACAACTTCACGTATTCAGATGTGTGTGTAAGTAATGCTTCATGTGTGGGAGTGTATGTATGTATGTATGTATGTATGTATGTATGTATGTATGTATGTATATATATATATATATATATATATATATATATATATATATATATATATATATATATATATATATATATATATATATATATATATATATATATACATACACACACACATGAAGCATTACTTAATACACACATTTGAATACGTGAAATTATTGATGTTTTTGTACATATAAATTAACGAACCTCATAAGGATCAGACGTACTTAAAAACCAGCTGGATATTTACACTGAGGAATCTTATATAGGGTTGAAAGGCCCTTTCTTTAATAAAAGTTCGTGAATTAAAAAAACTTTTGCTTTACAGCACGCAGAAGAGTTACCTAGCGTTACTGACAAATTGATTTTTTATACTACTATATATTAGCATAGGCGGACGGTATAAGTATGTTTATTATTGCTTTTTTTTTTTTTTGGAATGGGGCGAGGCATAGCACATATTTCAAAACTCTCTAGACTATAGAAGATATTTTCTGAGGAGGAAAATTATTTCTCATATAAACGTCTAAGTAATTTCTCACGCATATATATATATATATATATATATATATATATATATATATATATATATATATATATATATATATATATATATATATATATATATATATATATATATATATATATATATATATATATAATGTATAACTGAATCACGAAAATATGGAACGTGATGAATATATAAATAAAGATAAAATCCACGAAAGAAACGGAAACACTGGAATGCTGCAGAGGCCTTTCGAAACTTATGTTTAGCAGACTGAAGAAATATAAAAGTTAAAGAAAGCTCATAAATGACAGATGGGGATTATAAAGGAAACATATGTACCTGGGATCCCAACACAATTGAAGAATTAGTAGAACTGCCAAAACAGGGTTAAATATTTAAGAGGTTTTACAATCAACATATGTACTGTAAAACCTCTTAAACATTTAACCCTGTTTTGGCAGTTCTACTAATTCTTCAATTGTGTTGGATTCCAGGTACATATTTTTCCTTTATAATCCCCATCTGTCATTCATATGAGCTTTCTTTGTAAACTTACTTTTATATTTCTTCAGTCTGTTAAGTAAGGACGTAAGTGTCGAAACAGCACTCCAGTGTTTCCATTGTTTTATCTTTATTTGTGTATGTGGACTTTATCTTTATTTGTGTATGTATATATATATATATATATATATATATATATATATATATATATATATATATATATATATATATATATATATATATATGTATATATATATATATATATATATATATATATATATATATACTGTATATATATACATACACAAATAAAGATAATTAAGGAAATGGAAACACTGGAGTGATATATATATATATTATATATATATATATATATATATATATATATATATATATATATATATATATATATACTGTATATATATATACATAAATAAAGATAAAATCCACGAAGAAAACGGAAACACTGGACGAGGCCTTTTCGACATTACGTCCTTTACTTAGCAGACTGAAGAAATATAAAAGTAAGTTTACAAAGAAAGCTCATATGAATGACAGATGGGGATTATAAAGAAATTGTAAATTACTCAACACAATGAATCCAACACAATTGAAGAATTAGTAGAACTGCCAAAACAGGGTTAAATGTTTAAGAGGTTTTACAGTACATATGTTGATTGTAAAACCTCTTAAATATTTAACCCTGTTTTGGCAGTTCTACTAATTCTTCAATTGTGTTGGATCCCAGGTACATATGTTTCCTTTATAATCCCCATCTGTCATTTATATGAGCTTTCTTTGTAAACTTACTTTTTATATTTCTTCAGCCTGCTAAGTAAAGGACATAAGGAAAGGCCCTGCAGCATTCCAGTACGTTTATTTTGTGGATTTTATCTTTATTTATATATTCATCACGTTCCATACTTTGTGATTCAGTTATACATTATATATATATATATATATATATATATATATATATATATATATATATATATATATATATATATATATATATATATATATATATATATATTATTGTGTGTGCGTGCGTGAGAAATTACTTTAGACGTTTATATAAGAAATAATTTTCCTCCTCAGAAAATATCTTCTATAGTCTAGAGAGTTTTGAAATGAAATGCTATATATATATATATATATATATATATATATATATATATATATATATATATATATATATATATATATATATATATATATATATATATATATATATATATATATATATATATATATATATATATATATATATATATATATATATATATATAGTTGATAACACAATCTACTTCAACAAATAAAAAATATATATATTATTTTTGTAATATATAGCTGTGTCACTTTACGAAAATATTTTCATCTTTTTTTACCTAATATGTTGTGTACTTCCCGTGAAGGTGTCGATATAAGCGAATGAAGCAACTGTAAGCAGCATCAAGACCTTGATCCAACTTCAACAAAACAAAGAAAAACATAAAAATAAAACTAGGTATTTCCTGTCCTAGAAAGAAACGGAATTGGATTCTGGTTTATGAAGGAGACGGAAGCTGGTCCCAAAGACATGGGCCATACAAACACTTAGAAATCCATGAGAGGGGGCGAGTCAAGCTCCGTGGATCCATATACAATGTTTGTATTGGAATTGAAATTATATACCATAAAAATTATACTAATAAAGAAATATTATAACAATTACCCTTCTTCCGACAGCCCATAAACGAAGAATACTGCACAGGGCACATGCCAATTAAAATGCAGAATAAACTCCATGCAATTTAGAAAATTAATTAATTTCTACGTTTGTAAAAAGTTTTTGTGCTCTCGCGCACACGCACACACTAATTTAGCGGAAAACATATATGGAGTAGTGGCATATTCCTTAGAACTACTTGAGAATGATCTTTTTGCTCTGATATCTCTGAAGGAAGAAACTTAATACGTAAAACAAAAGGCTGACACACTTAAGACGGCCATGCTATTTAACATTACTGAACTCAGAAAGGATGTCCGGACAAAAAATGTTGATAATAATGATAACAGAATGTATTTCCTATAAATCGTGACTTAGAATTGTTGAAGATGAAAACCTAGTCTCTGTTTTCAGCATGAGATATCGTCTCCTACTAAAGTGAAAAAAAAAACTCAAAAAAACTTCACATGTCCACCAGCGTGAAATGAACCATAAGAAACAAAACAAACCGAGTCGTTTTCCTTTAGAACTGCAAAATCTTTCATTTCCTCTGCCTTGGAGGCTGTCTTATGGTAATAGTTCTGACATCCTGTCAAATGGAAAGGGGTAATTGGTTTTGCTGTGCTTTTCCGGTGTTATTCGTGTTTCAGATTTCTCTGTCCTTTAAATGCATACATACATACATACATACATACATACATACATACATACATACATACATACATACATATACACACATATATATATATATATATATATATATATATATATATATATATATATATATATATATATATATATATATATATATATATGCACTGAATGTCTTACACTTTAATTAAACCCATTCTGTACGTGTTCTCACAAATAATAATAATAATAATAATAATAATAATAATAATAATAATAATAATAATAATAATAATAATAATCCCATTACAAAATGCAAAGTCTATCCATTTATTTTTTTGTGTTTGTGCTCCAAGCAATTAACATTATTTTATTACGTACAACAAAGGTGCCCTAGTCTATGTTTCAGGACGGTGGGTAACGTCCCTAGGGTCGGCGGTTAATGTCTTCATGATCCCCTATATTACTTGATTTTGGGCAGTCTGGGTGCGATGTAATCACTGTCATCGAGACTGAGTTTTCGTTAACGTATTCTATCAAGTAACGTTGAGGAATCGGAGGCTGTTATATCGTTGCTTGCCGTTGCACAACAATTACCGTTCGGTCGTAAATTTATACCAAGCATTTAAATGTTACATTTTAGAATTAAAAATACTATCCCTTCACTAAAATATAAATAAATAAATAAAAGAGAATCATTCGAAGAGAGCAAAACGATGTTTGACCCGATCTGAATAAAAAAAAAAAATTTTCAGAATAGAAGGCTTTGTGAACAGAAGACCGACTACAGGAATCAAGTCATTTTTGCTCGCACTCACGTAAAAGCAGAGTGTCCGGCTGGAGGACTTACATCGCCCACAAACAGAAAGGAATTCAGTGGCTGTAACTCGGACATTGATGAGCTGTAGGACAGGTTGAAGAAAATCAGAAGTACTAAACTGAAGTTGTTTATTTAGCACACACACACACACACACACACACAGAGAGAGAGAGAGAGAGAGAGAGAGAGAGAGAGAGAGAGAGAGAGAGAGAGAGAGAGAGAGAGAATTGATATATTGGTAAAACCATGAAGTAAAAATTCCATCCTCCATTATAGTAAGGGATTGTAATACCTTTGTCTAACTCGACGTAAATTGGGTGTCAAATTTTTTTTCGAAAGGATGTTGCTAGAGAGAGAGAGAGAGAGAGAGAGAGAGAGAGAGAGAGAGAGAGAGAGAGAGAATATACCTGTGAATGGGGGGGAGAGAAGGAGAGAGAAATACAGAATAACAGTTGATTTATCGTTTTATTTTTATTTTTAATAAAATTTGTCGTTTTACCCTAATTCTTATCATCCTTATTTCTCCAAATACCACCACATGCGTGATTTGTTTTCTGTTCACTGGAGCTTTCTCTACAATTTCATGCCCATGGAAACTACGAAACAGAGAACACCGAGATTTTAGCTGACTGACAGTTTTTTCGTTTTCTGCACTGAGGCTATAGGGCTGCAAATTGGTATGTTGATCATCCATCCTCCAATCATCAAAAATACCAAATTGCAGCCCCCTAGCCTCAGTAGTTTTTATTTTACTTAAGGTTAAAGTTAAGCCATAATCGTGCATCTGGCAACGATATAGGCGATGCCACCACTGGTCCGCGGCTCATACAACATTATACCGAGACCACCGAAAGATAGAACTATTTTCGGTGGCCTTCATTATAGCAAAATCCATGGCCCTTTGTAGTTAAGCCCCGCCCTCTGCACGCCAGTGATTGCTAGCTCTCGAAAGGGTTAATGATGCACACTTAAACTCGGTTTTTTCTACCGAGGCGCATTTGCCCTCACTCGCAGGGGTGCCCGTTTAGCTCGGAAAAGTTTCCTGCTAGCTGATTGGTTGCAAGTATTTTGTCCGAATAGCATCATTGTTTTCAAATAATTACCAAGTAATGTGAATCGAAACTTATTTACTAACCTAAATTTCTCCCTCAGATATATGTTTTGTCAATAAATAATGTTAACGAATAAAGAGATTATACAGTATTGTGATGGTAAGTCTAAATTTAATAACAACACCTGCCGAAGTCAACGACAGGAGCTTGTTTTCGGACGCACTCTACATAATTTTTTTACTTTTCACATATTTCAACACCGATTGGGATAAATTGCACTAAGCATAAGAAAACCATGTTATTATAAACTTTCTTTGAATACCAGAATCTACTAAAAACATAGAATTAATAAAACTCGCTATTGGTGAAAACTTCCGGGGAGGTAAAAGGAACAGCCTGCGGCGAGATAAGAAAACTTTTTATTTTCTTATTTTGTGTTCTGTTTGCGGATATTTTGAGAAGTAAAAGAATATGTGAATTTGTGTTCTGTTCAGGACACATATAAGGTTAACACGAGTTTCTGCGGATATTTTGAGAAGTAAAAGAATATGTGAATTTGTGTTCTGTTCAGGACACATATAAGGTTAACACGAGTTTCTGCGGATATTTTGAGAAGTAAAAGAATATGTGACTGAGTAGAAAATGTACTATACACATATACATTTTAAGGATTAGTAGGATATAGGCGTCTACTGTCAAATATCGAGGCGGGGATGGAAGGGGGAGGGAGGGGTATCGCGGTTGTAACTCGGTGAAATTATGAATTCGTTTAATTGTGATTTTTATGCAATTTATGGAACACTACAGTATCCTCAAACCGAAAATAGTGCTATTAACACAATCTGTACCTTTACGAAAAAAGTAGCAAACCCTTTCTATACGGACTTACATCATAGGCCTACATACACCTAGCCTAACTTATATCAAGCGTCAGCTACTGTTTACTGTTACTCCTTACCTTACAGAGTTAAGCAAAATTTATTGCAATTGTAAAAAAATGGTGTAAGACACATAGACATAGGCTAGCCTAGTTTGAAATGTGTGCAAGAAATAAAGCCATAATAAGGGAAGTACATTATCATTATGTAAAATAAAAAGTAGCCTCTTCATATTTATCATAATGATATAACAAAAGGCTTCAGCACAAAAGCCTATAAAAAATGATATGTATCTGAAAAGTTTTCTGGGCCATCAACATTTGCTGGCATGTCGATACCATATGAATAACTAGGCCTACCTATCTAGGTAATTTTATCTAAATTTTATCTAAAGCCACAGGCTGTTCCTTTTACCTCCCCGGAAGTTTTCACCAATAGCGAGTTTTATTAATTCCAAGTTTTTAGTAGATTCTGCTATTCAAAGAAAGTTTATAATAACATGTTTTTCTTATGTTTAGTGTAATTTATCCCAATTGGTGTCAAAATATGTGAAAAGTAAAAAAAATATGCAGCGTGCATCCGAAAACAAGCTCCTGTCGTTGACTTCGGCGGGTGTTGTTAATTTAGACTTACCATCACAACACTTCATAATCTCTTTATTCGTTAACATTATTTATTGACAAAACATATATCTGAGGGAGAAATTTGGGTTAGTAAATAAGTTTCGACTCACATTACTTGGCAATTATATGAAAACAATGATGCTATTCGGACAAAATACTTGCAACCAATCAGCTAGCAGGAAACTTTTCCGAGCTAAAAGGGCACCCCTGCGAGTGAGGGCGAATGTGTCTCGGTAAAAAAAAATTAGTGTAGTTGACAGTCCAAAATGATTACCAGTACGGGTTTGACGCCGCTCGGTTATGTTGAGCTCTGTGCATGAACGATGACACCACAAATTTGAGTTCCCTGAATTGTGAAGTATGCAGTTGATGCCTACGATAAAAGACGTATTAAGTTATATAATATCATTACGAAGATCTTGGCTCATTCTGTCTGTGCATCTTTTTTTTTATCATGGGCAGCCTAAATACAGAAGCATCTCGTACATAAATGTTTAGCTATATTTTTTTTTTCTTATTTCGTTAAGTACCTTATACTGCCTTCCTACCACAGCCTTCATTTTCACGGAAATGCTATAGCAGCCTTATATTTACTCATCTCAGTATTTTATCCCTTTTGTAAATATATTTACAGTATAATTCATTGAGAGCAGTTCGATAGTTGTGTGTAAAGCTAAGACAGCCCTATAACTGGTCTATGCGTGCCATGCATCGGCTACATGCCCACAAATTTTACTTTTATTCTCTGCGGTATAAGTGGCGTTACATTTACTATGGCCATCGACGCAAGTACACAAGTATGTGTATATGCACATGCTTATACGTGTACATTTCACCGCAAGCATATACATTATACATCGTGGGGTCCGAGCTGCTATGTTAATTACAAGCTATTATATTTCCAACAGATACGAGTGGAAAACTATTTGCAATAAGAAATTGACACGTAGGCCCATGCCCCGTCATTGCCTCAAAATATAAGAACCTGACGTGCAGGCAACGTTGCCGCCTTGACCACACCCAGTGTGGGTAAACGACTAAACGTCAGTGTTGCCGTGCAATTGCATCAGCATAATTTGCCTCCGTGATTGTCAGAGTTGACTCTCAGTAGGAGATGGATATTCCATTCGACAGATTTTGATACATCTTTAAACTTTTATTATTTAAGGATTAAATAAAAAAAATTATATTCACTATATATTTTATCTATGGAAGTCTTTTTTTTTTCATTATCAAAGCTTAATTACCAAAATTTAAAGCACTGTTATAAAGTGGGTTTTTTTTTTTTGTTTTTAAAAAGAAAGATGTAGTCGTAGTGTGGCCCGAGAGAGAGGCCATATATCGCTGTGTGACCACGTGATCAGACGAAAACCCAGAAAACGACAACACTGCGTGTAGGCCTATGCCCTGCATTGATTCAAAATATAAGAATGTTATATGTACGCCTAATCTCACAATGATATTAACATTTGACATGCAGGATTATGATGAATTAATACCCTAATATCGGAACTGGCTGCATATGTCTATGCTTCATTTCAATTTATGTGGTCTACGTGGAATCGCTTACGTAGGCCAACACCAATTTAAAAGAAAAAACAAGATACTTGTGTATTTAGGCTGCGCATGATAAAAATAAAAAAAGAGATGCACAGCCAGTGATCCAAGACCTTCATAATGGTATTATATAATTGACTGTATATTTTTTCGGAGATATCAACTGCATACTTCACACATCCGAGAACTCTAATCAGTGGTGTCATTGTTCATGGACAGAGCTCAACATGACCGAACGGAGTCATATCCGTACTGGCAATCATCTGGACTGTCAACTAGTGTGACGTCATTCCGATTTCGAGGGCTAGCAATCACTGGCGTACAGTGGGGGGACTTGGCTGCAAAGGGCCGTGGATTTTGCTATAATCAAGGCTACCGAGTTTGATGATTGGAGGGTGGATGATCAACATACCAATTTGCAGCCCTCTAGCCTCAGTAGTTTTTAAATCTGAGGGCGGACAGAAAAAGTGCGGATAAAAACAAGTGTGGACTGACTGACAAAGCCGGCACAGTAGTTTTCTTTTCAGAAAACTAATAAAAATGGAACTGTCAGGAAGAAAACTGACGGATTAACAACCTACTCTTTCGTAAAATCTCCTCCTTTATTGTTCGGTCTTCTTTTAGGAATAGATAAAGGAAAAACTACTAATAGCAAAGCCATTACATATCGGAGCAATATTTTCTTTTGGGAACAACCCAATAACAACGATCTATGACGCAGAGACGATATGAGGGCGTTTCGAATACTTTTAATTTTAGAGCAAAAAAGAGACTTATGTCTTTTGTGATATTCGTGGCTGCTTTTAAGACTACCAAACAAACACCTATAAATATTCACGAAACGACAAATATATTCAACATCTAGATATTCTGATCACTCAGCCACCAGCCAGCATGAGTCCACCCTCAGATGAAGCAAACCTCACATCCAGTTCTCCTTCCCCGAAAATATCTCGATACAAAATATGCCACGGCAGGATGACGTCATGCGTGAACAGTGGTGAACGTTATTGGTCATTTATGAAGCGAAGTGCCTTTATAACATGACAAGGGAAACATTATAGAAACCCTCTGAAAAAGAAACACTCGAACATTAGCAACTCCGCACATTTACACAGAGGATTCATCCGCAACACGTCGAATCCACTTAAACTAACAACGCCGTCGGCCTCAGACTCCGACACTTTTGATCCTTTCTGAGGTTTGCTGGAAGGAGCGAGGTGAGAGTGCCGGATCACAAAGGAAAGAATTCACTCTTCCCTGAAGCAGTTGTAAAATGAGGAGGTCATACTTATACTCCACTCTCCTTTTCTTACTCCAGGATTTTTCGAAGAGGAGCATACTGTTCTGAGAATGGTTTTAAAACGTTTGGTTTGTTTTTATTCTTTTTTTAAGAATTATCTTAAAAAAATGTTTAGAGTGCCACATACTCTCATCATTGCAGAGGTAACCTGTAGGCAACATTGTTTGCATGAAAGGTTTTGTTTGTGTTAATATTAGATGTATATCTGAGACTTCATAATATATATCAACCATTATTTTGTGTATATATAACGACTTTTTATTTGGTCAACAGAATGGAAATGATGAAATAACAGTTATAGATCGTAAAACTGCCTTGAACAATCTTCTGATTGGAGATTGTTTTTAAAGGTATAATGATGAATGACCGACGTCATCAATAAGGAAAGGTAAACTTACTTTCGAGGTGTAAGTGCTCAATTTCCCAGGATTCCAAGTTATTCTTTTCTTTTACTCATGTACAAACGGATGTTTGACATATAAGAGCTTAATAAAGTGTTAGTCGAATTTGAGAGTCGAATGAATACTACGTATAGAATACTGGTATGATTTCGAAGACGGCTTCAGGCGATAAGGGGCAATTATGAATCACGGCAACATAATATTTGACAGTGAAATACTGCAATTAGCTGACACCTTTACCAAGAAGGAAAGCTGATAAAATGGCAATACAAAATTACATTTTGATGTCGCGTTAGGAGTGCATTACACGAAGCCCATTCGTATGACAGAAGTAGTATTTGAAATAAATGTTCTATAAAGTGTACTTACATTCAGAAATAAATCTCTTTATATATACATCTATTGTATAAAAATATATATACACGCATGCGCAGTTGCATGCGCTCGCATGCACATACTAAGACACACACACATGCACACACACACACACAAACACACACATACACACACACATATATATAATCTTCATACCACGAAGGTGAGATATGTGAATACAGTCCACAGGAGAAAAGAGAATAAAACACTCTAATAGCTCGATAATTTCGCCTTCCACCAGGCCTCTTCAAGAGCATTATTACAACTAAACAGAATAAGTACATAGGCCTGCATAAAAATCACAAACATTGTTTCTCACCGGAAAAAAAATTAAAGAACAGTGTCAAAGTTAAAATTTGGTTGTTTAGATCATGATTTTAACTTTGACAACTGTTCTTTAATTTTTTTTCCAGTGAGAAACAATGTTTGTGAATTTTATGTATGCACTTATCCTGTTTAGTTGTAATAAAGCACTTGAAGAGGCCTGGTGGAAGGCGAAATTATCGAGCTATTAGAGTGTTTTATTCTCTTTCTCCTGTGGACCAAAATTGATATATATATATATAATATATATATATATATATATATATATATATATATATATATATATATATATATATATATAGTTATATATATATATATATATATTTTGAAAATATATATATATATATATATATATATCTAATATATAGATATAAAACGCCATCAGATCATCAATATGCATATCGAGTGTGATGAATGCTGAATAATAGCTGATGGCTGGGAAGCATGATGAGGAGCTGAGAAATTACAGGGAAGAATAACCGATTAGGAACAATAAGAGCTGAATAATTCCTTGGTGATTTGCATTAAGACTATCATTTCCTGACCCGTGGCAGAATTAATTCAACATCATTTTAAAAATTGCATATTTACAAATAAAACCATCTATCAAAGAAAAAGACTTAAGTATGTTTTCCTTAGGCTGATACAACGCTGATCAACACTGCAATGTTGAAAATACCGCAATAGTCCCATTACCGGACAAGGCTCACATTTTAGTAATAATTAATATATATATACAATGCTTATCGCACTAAAGCTGAATATTACGAAGTATGGTAATTAAAGATGGCAGAATGATTTTCTTCTCCGTCTTATTTGATTCGACCTATTTGCGATGGAATCAGATCAAATTAAAGATTGCTTGAATACCATCAGTAAGATTGATGTCAGCAAAATGAAAATCATTTTATTATGTTTATTATTCATGAAGCATAAATAAATTATATTTAAAAGAAACTTTTCCATTTTTTTTTCTATAAACACTTTTGGAGACACACACACACACACAACACACACACACACACACACACACACCTGCCTGCATACTTAAGCTCAACATTTGATATAAACAACCATCACCAGACCGGAAGTGTTTTTAGGTTTGAGGTTACTTCCGAACAAAAAAAAAAAAAAAAATTGATTAAGCCTCAATAAATAACGAGATTTTAAATCATCTAGAATAAAAGAGATGTTTGGAACTCGTTTTTCGACCTTTTATTTTACAATTTTTACAACTGGAGAGAGAGAGAGAGTTTTCTTAGAGAGAGAGAGAGAGATAGTTAGAGAGAGAGAGATAGAGGCAGAGTTTGAGTGCACATTTTCCTGATTGAAAGGTAAACTTCATTGGATCTTTACACACACACGCATATAGTCATTTATTTGCATATTCAAACATGGTTAATACACTATATATATATTTATATATATATATATTTATTTATTTATTTGTTTATTTTTATATTTATATATATATATATGTATTCTCTTAAAACATTACGTTTGCAAAAAATACTTTTAATTATTTCTCAATGTAGAATAGATATACCTTGATATGCAGAATGTTACTGGGTTTTCCGTGAACACTAAAAGCTTTTTGGTTTACAATGTTATATTCTGATATGTTTTTCCAATCTGGCGTTACCATATTTTCATTTCCATCAAAGTTGAAGTCTTATAATTGGCGTCGCTATTGAAACTTGGCAAAAACAGAGGGATTGTTCATCGATCTTGGTGCATCATCTTGTACACAAATTGGTCCCGTCACATACGCTAAAAGGTCTGTGCAGGGTTCCTGTTGTTTAATATCAATCATTTCAAAAAATCAATATATGTTAAATTAACACTGGGGATAAGGGTTTCCATCGGCATATTCCCAAGATGTGGTAAAATACCATACAAAGAACAATTTTAAATCTTTATCACATAAGGACAGTTCAATTAAATATTTTAGAAAATGGGATCATTAGCTATCACTGTTTGTAATGATTCAGATCAAGTAACCTGGATGAAAAATCAGTCACCACAGTAATAATTGATAGGGGACTGACATAGTAATTCGATAAAATTTCCTTTATTACACCGTAATTCTGGATGACAGTCATCACAGAATTCTTATAAATGCATTTTACAATAATACCTGTGATAAAAACCCAGTAATATCTGGATAAAAGGGACAGAACCACTGTAAAATAATATATAAAAGGGACAAACAGCAAGTTTGTTTGGATATGTTTTTACAGTCACCATTAATATGGAGAAAGGGAAGGCATACATGATTTATAATGGATAAATTGTTAAGACAGCACAGTTTGAAATATCTAGGATTAAATTGACAGCAAACCACAGTAATATCTGGATAAAAACATTCATCACAGTAATATCTGGATAAAGGGACAGACAGCAAAAATTATCTTTTTTTGATATACAGCATATTTAATACCTGGATAAAAGGGACAGATCCAGCACAGTAATATCTGGAATAATTTTGACAGTTTTAATACCTTTTTCATAAATTGACAAAACACAGTAAAACCTGGACGTTTGTAGTTACCAAGTAATACCTGATAAAAAATCACTACAGTAACATGTGTATAAAAGGGACATTCGTTAAATCACTAATAAAAGGGACAAACACCACAGTAGTACCTTTATAAAAGGGACACTGTTCCAATACCTGGAAAAAAGGGACAAATAGCAAGCAAAAAATAATGCACTGGATAAAATTTCAGACAGCACAGTAATATTTGATAAGTTAGGGACAGACATCATAGTAATACCTGGATAAAAGGGACAACAGCACAATAATATCTGGATAAAATGGGACAGACAGGCAGTATTACCTGGATAAAAGGGAGTCAAGCACAGTAATATCTGGATAAATACATATGAATATCACCAGGGATGGGCAGACAAACTTGTAATACCTTAATAAAAGGGACAGAGCACAGTAATATCTGGATAAAATGGAAGTTACCACAGTTTTATCTGGATAAGGTTTTTCCAAATAATACCTTTAAATCATTTTTGTACAAATACCTGGATAAAGAGGACAGACAGCACAGTAATTACCTGGATAATCGACAGTCAAACAGTAATGCCTGGATGAAAGGGACATTCACAGTAAAAACCTGGAGGTGGGACCAAGTAGTGAGCTTAATATGGTTAAAAATTGTCTGACAGCACAGTATATTGTGATTAAGGGACAGTCACCACAAAATATCTGGATAAAGGGACAGTCACCACAGTAATCCCTGGATAAAAGGTGACAAATAACAAAAACACCGGTGACAAGTTTATTTTATTGAAGGGAGTAATACCTGGATAAAAGATGACAGTACTAACAGTAATGCCTGTATAAAGGGACAGTACAGTTAATTGATTTATATATCTTTGGGAAGTTCATACAGTATATACCTGAATCAGTATACAGTAGGTACCTGGATAAAATGGCTTGAAATAAAGTAATTTCTGAATCAGGACCTAGTAATAGAGGTTTCTTATTTACAGTTATGTATGATTTTTGAATCATTACAGCCTAAACTATATTAAGATGAAATTATAATATATAAAGGGACATATAACAATAATTATAAATATAGTATATTTAATATATAATATATATATACATCAAAGATAATATGGATCAAGAGGGACAGAAGAATATAATGCATAATAAAATGTATATAATATATAATAATATGAAACATATAATACCTATAAAGGGATATATTGTTAATACCTGGATTTACAATAAAACATCACATAATGTATCTATAAAAGGGACTGTCATATATATATGTATATAAAAAATACATGTCATAACAGTGAAATGGATATTAGTGTGAGCCTGACTTGAATGTCATAGTTTACAAATGATGGCTGGATATGTATGGAGGACAGCTGATAAACATGCTGGATAAAAGAAGTCAAACATGTAATGCCTGGATAAAAGGAAGTCAGCTGAATAATGCCTGGATGATTTGACATCAAGACTATCATTTCCTGGAAAAAAAGGGACAGCAGTAATGCCTGGATAAAAGGGACATCATTTTACAAAATGCATATTGGATAAAACCATCATCAAAGAAATGACTTTGGATATGTTTTCCTTCAGTAATGCCTGGATACAAGGGACAGTCACCACAGCAATGTTGAAAAGGGACAGTCAATAGTCCCAATATTTGGATAAAAGGCTCACCATTTTAGTACCTGGATAAAAGGGACAGTCACCACAGTTATCGTGGATAAAGCTGAACAGTCACGAAGTAATGCCTGGATAAAGAGATGGTCAGAATGAATTTTCTAAAAGTGGTAGTCATCATTTGCCAATGATAAATTTTGCGATGAATCCTGAGTAATACCTTAACGGGATTGTCACCACAGCAATGCCTGATAAATCAGTCACGATCAAATCCTGGAAAAGGGTGTCACCATTTTATTACCTGGTTAAAAGGGACATTCATGACGTCATAAATAAATTATATTTAACAGTAATGCCTGATAATATTTGTCACCACATTTTGATTGGGACAGTTTTATAAACTGGATAAAAGGGAGACCACAGTACACCTGGATACATTGTCACCACACGCCTGATAAAATGCATCACCACAGTAAACCTGGATAAAGGGACAACCACAGTAATACCTGGATAATAGGGACAGTCACCACAGTAATACCTGGATAAAAGGGACAGTCACCCACAGTAAAACATATCGAGGACATTTTCTCAGTAATACCTGAATAAAAGAGGATCATTTTGCCTGGAATAAAGGGACAGTTTGAGTGCAACCTGGATATTTTTACAGATTTTAACAACTGGATAAAGGGACAGTCATTACAGTCAATATCCTTTTAAAAAGGGATAGTCACACAGTAATGCCTGGATAAAAGGGACAGTCACTTACAGTAATACCTGGATACAACGGGATTTCACAGTAATGCCTGGATAAATGACAGTCACCACAGTCCCATGCCTGGATAAAGGGCAGTCACCACAGTAACATCTGGATAAAAGGGACAGTCACCACAGTAATGCCTGGATAAAAGGGACAGTCATATAAATGCCTGGAAATAGGGACAGTCACCACAGTAATACCTGGATAAAATAAAGGACAGTTAAAAATGCCTCCGTAGGGACATCACCACAGTAACACCTGGATAAAAGGGACAGTCACAAAGTAATGCCTGGATAAAGGGACAGTCACCACAGTAACCTGGATAAAAGGGACAGTCACCACAGTAATGCCTGCATAAATGGGACAGTCACCACAGTTTATACCTGGATAAAACAGTCACCACAGTCAATACCTGGATAAAAGGGACAACTCATGTTCTTGCCTGGATACAATCTGGACAGTATTCTGAGTAATGCCTGGATAAAATCAGTCGCGTTACCTGGATATAAAATTTCAAGTCAACAATGCCAAAAAAGGACCATCAAAGTAATGCCTGGATAAAAGGAGTCATACAGTAATACCTGGATAAAAGGGATGCTGTCAATACGATAATGCCTGGATAAAGGGACAGTTAAAATAATGCCTGGATAAAGGGACAGTCACCACAGTAATGCCTGGATAAAAAAGGGACAGTCAAACAGTATACCCTGGATAAAGGGACAGTCACCACAGTAATGCCTGGATAAAAGGGACAGTCACCACAGTAATGCCTGGATAAAAAGGGACAGTCACCACAGTAATACCTGGATAAAAGGACAGTCACCACAGTAATGCCTGGATAAAAGGGACAGTAACCACAGTAATGCCTGGATAAAAGGGACAGTCACCACAGTAATGCCTGGATAAAGGGACAGTCACAACAGTAATGCCTGGATAAAGGGACAGTCAGGATGAGTAATGCCTGGATAAAAGGGACAGTCAACATAATGCCTGGATAAAAGGGACAGTCACCACAGTAATGCCTGGATAAAAGGGACAGTCACCACAGTAATGCCTGGATAAAAGGGACAGTCACCACAGTAATACCTGGATAAAAGGGACAGTCACCACAGTAATACCTGGATAAAAGGGACAGTCACCACAGTAATGCCTGGATAAAAGGGACAGTCACCACAGTAATGCCTGGATAAAGGGACAGTCACCACAGTAATGCCTGGATAAAAGGGACAGTCACCACAGTAATGCCTATTGGATAAAAGGGACAGTCACCAACAACAGTAATACCTGGATAAAGGGACAGTCACCACAGTAATACCTGGATAAAAGGGACAGTCACCACAGTAATGCCTGGATAAAAGGGATTTTCACCACAGTAATACCTGGATAAAAGGGACAGTCACCACAGTAATACCTGGATAAAAGGGACAGTCATACAGTAATGCCTGGATAAAGGGACAGTCACCACAGTAATGCCTGGATAAAAGGGACAGTCACCACAGTAATGCCTGGATAAAAAGGGACATCACCACAGTAATGCCTGGATAAAGGGACAGTCACCACAGTAATGCCTGGATAAAAGGGACAGTCACCACAGTAATACCTGGATAAAGGGACAGTCACCACAGTAATGCCTGGATAAAGGGACAGTCTTACAGTAATGCCTGGATTGGGACATTCACCACAGTAATACCTGGATAAAGTGGGACAGTCACCACAGTAATGCCTGGATAAAAGGGACAGTCACCACAGTAATACCTGGATAAGAGGGACAGTCACCACAGTAATACCTGGATAAAAGGGAGTCACCACAGTAATGCCTGGATAAAAGGGACAGTCACCACAGTAATGCCTGGATAAAAGGGACAGTCACCACAGTAATGCCTGGATAAAAGGGACAGTCACCACAGTAATGCCTGGATAAAAGGGACAGTCACCACAGTAATGCCTGGATAAAAGGGACAGTCACCACAGTAATGCCTGGATAAAAGGGACAGTCACCACAGTAATGCCTGGATAAAAGGGACAGTCACCACAGTAATACCTGGATAAAAGGGACAGTCACCACAGTAATACCTGGGTAAATGGGACAGTCACCACAGTAATACCTGGATAAAAGGGACAGTCACCACAGTAATACCTGGTTAAATGGGACAGTCACCACAGTAATACCTGGATAAAAGGGACAGTCACCACAGTTACCTGGATAAAAGGGACAGTCACCACAGTAATGACCTGGATAAAAGGGACAGTCACCACAGTAATACCTGGATAAAAGGGACAGTCACCACAGTAATGCCTGGATAAATTGGACAGTCGGACAGTAATACCTGGATAAAAGGGACAGTCACCACAGTAATGCCTGGATAAAAGGGACAGTCACCACAGTAATGCCTGGATGAAAAGGGACAGTCACCACAGTAATACCTGGATAAAGGGACAGTCACCACAGTAATACCTGGATAAAAGGACAGTCACCACAGTAATACCTGGATAAAAGGGACAGTCACCACAGAAATACCTGGATAAAGGGACAGTCACCACAGTAATACCTGGATAAAAGGGACAGTCACCACAGTAATACCTGGATAAAAGGGACAGTCACCACAGTAATACCTGGATAAAAGGGACAGTCACCACAGTAATACCTGGATAAAAGGGACAGTCACCACAGTAATGCCTGGATAAAAGGGACAGTCACCACAGTAATACCTGGATAAAAGGGACAGTCACCACAGTAATACCTGGATAAAAGGGACAGTCACCACAATAATACCTGGATAAAAGGGACAGTCACCACAATAATACCTGGATAAAAGGGACAGTCACCACAGTAATACCTGGATAAAAGGGACAGTCACCACAGTAATGCCTGGATAAAAGGGACAGTCACCACAGTAATGCCTGGATAAAAGGGACAGTCACCACAGTAATGCCTGGATAAAAGGGACAGTCACCACAGTAATACCTGGATAAAGGGACAGTCACCACAGTAATGCCTGGATAAAAGGGACAGTCACCACAGTAATACCTGGATAAAGGGACAGTCACCACACAATGCCTGGATAAAAGGGACAGTCACCACAGTAATACCTGGATAAAAGGGACAGTCACCACAGTAATACCTGGATAAAAGGGACAGTCACCACAGTAATACCTGGATAAAAGGGACAGTCACCACAGTAATACCTGGATAAAAGGGACAGTCAGCACAGTAATGCCTGGATAAAAGGGACAGTCACCACAGTAATACCTGGAAAAGGGACAGCAAAAGGTAGAAACAGTCACCACAGTAATACCTGGATAAAAGGGACAAACAGCACAGTAATATCTGGATATAAGGGAGAGTTACCACTGTAATACCTGGATAAAAGGGACAGGCAGCACAGTAACATCTGGATAAAAGGGACACTTACCACAGTAATAACTAGATAAAAGGGACAAACAGCACAGTAGTACTTAGATAAAAGGGACAGTTACCACAGCAATACCTGGATAAAAGGGACAGACAGCACAGCAATATCTGGTTAAAGGGGACAGACAGCATAGTAATACCTGGATAAAAGGGACAGACAGCACAGTAATATCTGGTTAAAGGGACAGACAGCATAGTAATACCTGGATAAAAGGGACAGACAGCACAGTAATACCTGGTTAAAAGGGACAGACAGCACAGTAATACCTGGATAAAGGGACAGACAGCACAGTAATACCTCATTAAAGTGACAGACAGTACAGTAAACATCTGGACAGACAATACAGTAATATCTGGTTAAAGGGGACAGTCACCACAGTAATATATAAAGGACAGACAGACCACAGTAATATCTGGATGAAAGGGACAGTCACCACAGTAATTTCTGAATCAAAATGACAGTCATCACAGTAGTACCTGGATAAAGAGGACAGACAGCACAGTAATACCTGGATAAAAGGACAGTCACCACAGTAATGCCCTGTCAGATAAAAGGTGTTTTTGAAGTAATACCTGATGAAAAAGCAGCACTGTCAGTTGGACCATCAATACCTGGTTAAAGGTCCCTCCCATTCCCTATTCCCCAGATTATCCCCTTTCCTTTTTCTCTCCCTATGGACAGACACCACAGTTTACCTGGATAGTGCTGGGACAGTCACTAATGTAATAAAGGTGTTAAAAACAGAAGGTGCACAGTAATACAAAATCAAAAAATGACATAAAATTAATCTGTTTAAGGTGTGAGGCACACAGTTTGTCGGATAAAAGGGACAGTCACCACAAAATACCTGGATAAAAGGGACAGACAGAACAGTAATACCCGGATGAAAGGGACAGTCACCACAGTAATGCATGGATAAAAGGGACAGTCACCACAGCAATACCTAGTTAAAGGTGAGACACAGTACAGTAATACCTGGTTAAAGGTGTCATACAGTACAGTAACAACTGCATATAAGGGACAGTCACCACAATATTACCTGGATAATAGGGACAGCCACAACAGTAATACCTGGATAAAAGGGACAGTCACCACAGTAATGCCTAGATAAAAGGGACAGTCACCACAGTAATGCCTAGATAAAAGGGACAGTCACCAAGTAATAAATTAAAGGTAACAATGCACAGCACAGTATTAGTTTACCTGGTTAAAGGTGACATATAAACACAGTTATCGACATCATAAAACAAAAGGTGTAACACAAAAGCAATAAACAACAGTAAACAATCAAATCATAGGGACAGTCACCAGTAGTAATATCAGGATAAAGGGACAGACAGAACAGTAATACATGGGATAAAAGGGACAGTAAGCCACAGTAATTTCTGGATAAAAATGACAGTCATCACAGTATCATACCACGACAAAAACAGACGATCTAGACAGAAACGCCAGTAAGACCTGAATAAAAAGGACAGTCACCATAGTGATTACCTAGTCAGTTCAATCATGTCTGCTGAAGCCAACAGGGTGAATGCCCATGCATGGCTTAACAACGTCACCATGTTGGCCGTCAACACAAAGAAGTCATCATTCAGATGATTTCGGAAGGTCCATCCTGGGCTTCTATTCCTCTACCCCCCCTGACTCCCTGTCGAAGACCCCTTTACGTCAACCCTCTGAGTGCCCCAAAAAGTAAGGATGCACAGACTGTCATTCAGAGTTTTCCCAGGCAGTGTCGGGTTGGAACTAGTTATATAGGGTTATATATATATATATATATATATATATATATATATATATATATATATATATATATATATATATATATATATATATATATATATATATATATATATATATATATATATATATATATATATATATACACACATATACACGATTGTATGTGTTTCTGCATAACAAATGTTAGCCATGCACTGTTCAATGTCACCTCCATGACGTTGTACTAAAGAAAAGATCATTTGAAATCCCGAAAAATAACGAGCAAGAGTTTGCTGAATTCTCCTTCCGTCCTCATGGATTAAGCAGATTATACGTGAACGGCAAAGAAAACCGGCATGAAACTACTGCAGGGTGAGAAAAAGAATGATTAAAATACACTGGAGAGAGTTTGTGTACAGCAATTCGTATCGTTATTTAGAAATAAAATGCATTTTTCTTTTTTTTTTATAAAGGTTATCTATTGGGGCATGAAAATCGTATAATAAATGTTATAGTGTTTAAAAATATATGTAATATCTAAATTTGTATTCTGGATATGGAAACTGCGGTTTTATTAATAGATATTATTATATTTAAGTGTTCCATTTTTACAGAATTTTTCTCTGAAAATTCCCATGCATAGGGAATCTTTTGAGTTGACACCGATTGCTGTAAATGTCCCCACCGTATAATGTAACCAACGAATTTTTTTATTATTACTTTTAAGGTCACAGGAATATATTGACTAGAAAGAGGTAATGCCAAATTCACATTTTCTTTTGCAACCGAATGTTTTATATGCAGGCGTTAATGTTTAGATTTTGTCTTCAAAAACCTTTGATCATTTTTATATGAAACATCGGTGACAGAGGTATTGGTCATTATTTTCTCATTCACTAAAATAGAAGATATAGTTTTTTGCAATAATGACACATTTTTGTCACTGTTGTTGCTAGAATTTATATATAGAATAAATTTTGTGGCCCATCTAACACAAAACTAAAAAAAAAAAAAAAATCTTACCACGTACATTTTGTAGGCGTTTCCTGGACCGAGAATATAACCTTAGGAGTCTGTCGTTTGTTACTTTCATAAATCGTCATTCTCTTTCGCTCCTGCCGTAGAACATTATCGTTATACTTATGAAAGATGACATAGTATGTCACTGACACCGACATATGATAGAAAATGTATTTGCTCCTTGATGGATGGGGTAAGAATTCGCTCAGCGATATCACATCAATTTTGTGGCGTCATTACCTACTGTGAGAAAAGTGTATTATATTATGGGTTGAAGTGTGTGTGTGTATTGTTTGTGATTTGTATTATATATATATATATATATATATATATATATATATATATATATATATATATATATATATATATATATATATATATATATTTATATATATATATATATATATATATATATATATATATATATATATATATATAGAGAGAGAGAGAGAGAGAGAGAGAGAGAGAGAGAGAGAGAGAGAGAGAGAGAGGTAAATGTCCTTTTCAGCGCAGTCGTTGGAATGTTATGCACAGACGAATTTAAGAGATTTCCTTCAACAAATAAAGGACTAATTTCACTAAAACAGATTCTTACCATACCTTTCAATACAAGAATTTAATAAATTTACAGCTCTGCATACGTGTAAGTTCAAACATTTTTTCAAGCATTTTTTTCGTTTTATAAATAGCCGATGCAGGTAGGAAAAAACTTCGCCATTTTAATCCGACCTTAGTTTAAATGGATAGATGTGTTTTGTTGCCATTCTTTGAGCCCTCCAAATTGAATTTTTGAGGGAGAATATTTTTTTTAACAATCTTTTCAACAGACTTCACTTGGTTCTCTTCAGAAATCGATGGTATGCAAGAAACTTTCGTAATATAATCAACTTGATTTATTAAATGATTGTTATAACTAATGAGGTGATATACATGTTACTAAGCAGGAATTTTCATCAGTAATTTTTCCTATACTTCTGTATTTTGGGAGTGTCAAATAGTTTTCCCCACCCCCACCCCCACACTACCAGACAATAGGTTTATACTGCTTTTATTTAACTTGACTTCTGCGTCTGTCTGTCTGTCTGTCTGTCGTCAAATCTTGTAACTCAATTTTCGACCTGTTCCCTTCGTCCGATGGACTTGAAATTTTGCTTGGTTACTCAATCCCGGTGACAATACAACCTTACATGATCAGTAGGTCAACAGTGACCTCTAGTGACCCTACAGTGACCTCTCCCAGTATCTCAGGATTTGTATGAAACTCTTGGGATTTGTCACAATGGTAGAATCTATCTTCTATATAACACCCCCTTCCCTCTTCCATCCCCTTCCCCACCATCCCCTCCCCTTCCGGAGCATATGATCAAGTGTTAATTTAGCTGTGTCCTCCTCCTCCCCTTCCCCCTCCCCTCCTTTCCCACCCTTCCCTCCCCCTTCCGGAGCACACAATCAGGTGTTAATTTAGCAGTGTCCTCCCCTTCCCTCCCCTTCCCTCCCCTCCCCTCCCCTCCCCTCCCCTTCCGGAGAGGATGTGATCAGATGTTAATTTAGCTGTGTCCTCCCCTTCCCTTCCCTATTCCCCCTCCCCTCCCCTTCCCCTCCACTTCCATCCCCCTGCCCCTTACCCCTTCCTCCTACACCCCTCCCCTCCTCTTTCCCCTTCCTCTTTCCCTCCCCCTCCCCTTCCCCCCTCCCTCCTCTCCTCCCCTCCCCTCACCTCCCATCTTCCCCTCCCCTCTTCCCTCCCTACCCCTCCTCCTCCCCCTCCCCTCCTTCTCTTCCCTCCATCCCCTTCTGATTTTCCTCCACTCCTCCCCATCTCCCTCCCCTCCCCTCCCTCTCCTCCTTCCCCTCTCCTCCCCCTTCAACCATTTCCCCACCTTCCCTTCCCTCTTCCCTCAATATCCTCCATAAACGGATATCAGTTTCGTTAACTACAACCGTAAATCGGTTACAATTTCGGTCAAAACTAAAAAGTATAAAATAAAAATATAAAAATAAAAAAAAACATACTTTCATTAAAATGCAATAAAAAGTCAAAAATAATATCTTGAGACATACCAGAATTTTCTTACAATTAATCATGTCTACAAAAATAAAAGCGTCGGCCCCAAACATGGAAGGAAATGCTACAAGAAATAAAAAAAATCTAATACTGATTGTAAGAAAATCCTGTTGTCTCAAAAATATTATGTTTTACTTTTTAGTGCATTTTAATAAAATCATGTTTCAAAAATTATTTTTCTAATTTTTATTTAAATAAACATCTTTTCTCCACTTTTTATTTAACCTTCTCATGTGGTCTACATCATCTTACGCAACACATACTTCGTCATCGATTCATACGGATGGTTACGAATGTTTCCGTTCATTATTTTACATGAAACATGCACGTTTATTTCACATCTTTCCGTTATTACATTACCCCACATATACTCATGCGTAGCCAAGGGTAATCATAATTATTGATGCTCTGTTTCTCAAGTCTTCTTACAAAATAGACATGAAGTGTGCATGAACTCCCTCATGCCCTATACCTTGATAGGGTTAGTAAAATGGGCACAGCTTATAAAGTGTCATTAACCCTTCATTCACGAGATCGAAGACAGAGCGTGCCATGATTCTCTCGAGCAAACCAGATCACAATCAAATTAATGGAGGCTCATTAGGAACTATATATTTATCAGCAGGGAGAGAAAAACTGAGTGCTAAAATTACACTGAAAAAGAGATGGATTCGTTGCTGATATAGATAAAGCCTTTTTGATAGTTTAATATATAAAAATGTATTTGGCTGTTGCCTCCGTTGGCTCCAAAGATTAAGACAGAAGTTTTAAGACAAGAGAGAGAGAGAGAGAGAGAGAGAGAGAGAGAGAGAGAGAGAATTGTGGTCATTTCCGTCATAATCGAGAAAAGAAAATTATTGCATCAATTACTTTTTTCACGCTTCATTATCCAAATTTCGTAGTTATGATGACCGAGTAAGAACCTAATTATCCAATTCATGGCGAAAGTAAATCCCACCTCGTTCCTCTCCTGTCACGCTTTGCCATTTTCAAGCGAGGCAATGACGAGCAAACACAAATGCATCGTCCTTCCGGACTAATCTTTTCGGAAATGTCATTTATGACAATGCAAATACAAAGTTTCGTAACTTTTAGAATGTATCACTGAGAAATAAACTTTGAGAACAAATAAATAACTAATAATGAATGTAATGAATAACAATTATTTTACAAGACAGCTTAAATTTTAAGGTTTAGATTCCTTACTAAGTGTACTAACACACTTATAATAACTCCAAATTGGCTCATCTTTATGGCGATAATACCTGTAGAAGGAGAGTCTCTGAGTTTCCGTACAAGAGAGAGAGAGAGAGAGAGAGAGAGAGAGAGAGAGAGAGAGCACTGTACACAGGAGGCATATCACCTGTACCATCTGTAATACTGGCCACACCAGCATGGGGTACCCGAGCCAACACCCACCCCCAACCAACAACACCGATTAGGCCTAGAAGATTGCAACGCCTTCCGGACCGATTTCGCTATCAACCCGCGACATGTCTAAATTCCGCTCACTAACCGATCTGTCAACTGTACACCCAACCCCAACACCTCCCCCCTCCAATTTGCATGTCAGTCCATTCACTCTTTGTAAATGACCACCAGAGCGTGTGTCGATACGTTAGAGGTTATAAAAGTGCAACAGGAAAACTTTATATGCTCTTAGGAAACTTAATACATCAGCTATACGCTGATGAAAAGATTGTGGGAAGAATAGAGAAGACTATACAAACTGAATGCCATAGAAACAGCAATTATTTTCAATGCTACTGCCCTCTGAGAAGGCCTCGTCCCTAATAATAATAATAATAATAATAATAATAATAATAATAATAATAATAATAATAATAATAATAATAATAATAAATGGGGAGTTTAAAATTTCTTTGCAAATCAGGAAAAGTGCTTACAACATTGTTATTTGAAAGCCACGAAAGGGCTGTGTAGGTATTAGTGATATGCCTGGAAGATTTTAAATCATAGTTAACTCTTATTTTAATATATATATATAGTATCAAATGAAGTTGTAAGTGCCGCATGATTCATGCATAAAGAATTACTCTCCTTCTTCTTTATGAAAGAGCCTCAATATGTACCGACTAATATATTAAGAAAAACAGATTCTTTGTCGCTTAATGACTATTTGTCCTTGGATAAAAGTCTGATAACTAATTACAGAATTATTTCGCACTCCACTGAGAAAGTCATGGCAGCTGATACAGGAAGACTCACACTAAGAAAAAAGTTAAACAAGAGAATAAACAAAATGATAAACTTACAAAATAAAAAAGGCAGAAATTTGGTAGCTATTAATAAGGGCGAGGTTTGAATTTATCAATTTTGTAGTCTAAAAAGTGTGAGTCAAAGATGACGTTATAGATAAAAAAAGAACGGAACTAGAGCTCATGAACAATTTTGTAGCAAACACAAAATATAAAAATCAGTTCAAACACAAAAATTTGATTAAACATCAGGTTGGTTCGAATATAGCACTCTGAAGAAAATAACAATCACAAAAATGTATACAACCTATGTTTATATAATATTCTATAAAGTTTAACTATTGTTTTGTTTCATTAAAGATGGACAGGTTCTTAATCAGCGTATATTAGGTAATGAAGAATGACCATAAAAATAAAATGAAAAACAAAATGAAAATGGAAGATGCCAGAACTGTGACTTAGAACTTATGTAATATAGTAATATATTAAATATATTGCTGTGTTATTCATTATTTCACCATCATGCAATATTTTTACTCTAATTCTACTTATTCTAAGCAGTGTGATCCATTAAGTTTCATTAATACTAAAATAGATGAATAATTATTACAATAAATTTCCGGTTGACTTTGAATGAATTATTAAAATTTTAATTTTTTGCAAAAATTTATATTAAAGCTTTAAATTAAATTTTTTTATTTTTATTGCATTTATAGTTATTTATCTCATTCTGTTGGTTTATCAATACTTGTATTAAATTCCCATTCCACTGGTCTTTTTCTTTCTCTTTGATTTTTTTTTTCTATTTACTTATTCACCTGGTTTGCAATACTTGTATTAAATTCCACACCCTCCGGTCTTTTTCTTTCTCGTTTATCATATTTTTATTTGTCAATTTAACTTACATTAAATTTCACTTCCGCCGGTCTTTTTCTTTCTCTTCTTTTTTTATTTTTATTCATTTATTCAACTGGTTTAGTAATACTTGTATTAAATTTCCCTTCCTCCGGTCTTTCTCTCTCTTCATTTCCCTCAACCTTACTCTTCCTTCACAAACAAAACCTAATCTTGATCCAGCAGTGGAATTGTTAGAGGTAAACCCCCAATTATTATTGTGGCAGCTGCGGTCTCCTCGTGAACCATTATGCCTCGTAAATCCCTCCAGTAAACCATTCCGCGATATTCCATCTCCTCAGCATCCTAGATCTGAATCTTCTCCTTCACTGCGAGAGCGATTTTTGTGGAATACGGTGTTTATTGAATAGGAAATGCGATTCTTTTGTAATAACCAGGTAGTTAGCAAAGCGTAAATGTGAATGGATTGACATTAAATACATATAATATATACATATGTATATATATATATATATATATATATATATATATATATATATATATATATATATATATATATATATATATATATATATATATATATATATATATTACTGATAATCAGGTTTGATAATGGTTGATAATGGGAAAGGGGAAAAAATTATATCACACCTGAATGGATGTAAATAATTCCAATCCTTTTTGTGGAAATGGAAAATGGCAGTTATGAGACAGACAAACACAGAGAGAGTCAATGAGAGAGATTTCAGTCCCTTGTTAAAGCGATAAAATAAAAATTTAAAAAAAAAATGCAAAAGAAAGCAGATGATGAATGCTTAGTTTAAAATGTTGCGTGTTAATAAAAAAAATAAAGTGCTCTTTGGATATTTTCTATTATTTTCTTAAAAGTAAAGCAATCAATGTTTTACTGCATTCATCGGGCAATGTACTTTTAATGAGGCTATGTTAAAATATGACCCCTACGTGGCTATATTCTGTATAATCAAATAACCCAAAATAAAAACTTATTAGCTGACACAATGAGAAAATTCAAAGTAGCAACGTTCAAAGGAACAAAAAAACAATAAATAAAAACAGGGCGTGACATTTTGGAAAAAGACACAAAAAATTAATAAAAAACATAATTAGCTTGGTAGAAGGAAGCTGTTTATAAACAGCCAGTAAAAATAAAAAAAAAAAAATCTGAAACTTGTTAGAGAGAGTTAGGCTTACTCTTGTCTTGCATTAGGCCTACTCGTTCACCATAAACTGAAAACTTACATTTTTGTCTTTTTATTTTAAAAGTGACTTTGTCACTCTGAACACAATGTGAGGGGGAAACGTGATGTTGTTATTGTATTTTATCTACTCGTCTATATATAT
>NC_089747.1:45840039-45870773 GCF_040412425.1 Macrobrachium rosenbergii | reverse complement strand
CTTGGGGCCACAGCTTGCACTGGAGTATCAGTGGCTAGACAAGGTCATAGTCACCCAGGAAATAGATGATGCAGTGAATCTGACGTGGTTAGCTCATCACGCTTCAATGAAGAGAAGCCCAGAATTTGAAGTAACCATAACTTCATTGCTTCCTCTCCTGCGTGATCAGGCTCATTCTGTTGCTACGATCAAACACGTGATGCAGAAAGTGCAGGATGTCACTGATTTTCTGAACCCTGGCCAGATACCCATAATCACAGCTGATCAGCCAATCTATGCCGTAGCAAAGCAGGTGCAGTGGCAGTGGCCTGATCAGTATGGCGAAGACAAGTATCTGGTAATGTTTGGTGGTCTGCACATTGAGATGGCAGCAATGACATCTCTTGGTACTCTTCTTCATGGCAGTGGTTGGACAGGAGCTCTGGTGGAGGCAGGAGTTGCTTCATCTGGAACTGCAGAATCCTTCCTGTCAGCTGCAAGTGTAACCAGGACACGGCAGATGCACCAGGTTACAGCCTCTAGTTTGTACAAACTCCTGAGGACAGCATACACTGACTACTGTGCTGAGAAAGCAAACAACAATGAGCAGGCATTAGAGTTTGAGGAGTGGTGTGACCTTCGAAGACAGCAGAGTCCACAGTTCCACTTCTGGCACATGGTGTTGTCTATGGAACTTGTGATATTCCTACTGATCAGGTCCTTCCGTGAGGCCAATTTTGTCCTCTACTGCCAGGCATTGCATGAGCTGATACCCTACTTCTTTTCCAACAATAATACAAACTATGCTCGTTGGCTGCCTATTCACCTCAGGGACATGCTTACCCTAGAGTTCACACCCAGAGTTGCACAAGGAGTTCAAGGCTGGCAACTTTGTTGTGCACAAGACCAGTCGCCAGTTCTCAGCAATGGCTCTTGACCAAGCTCATGAGCAGACCAATGCCTTTATAAAGGCTGATGGCGGGAGCCATTGGGCTGACTGAAGATCCGTCAGCACTCAGAAGATGGATGGTGGCTGGCCCAGAGATCATCCGCTTGGTGTCTGCATACGAAACAGAGGTTCAAAGTAAGGAGTCTAATGAGCAGACAACACACCATGAACAAACACCTCATGCGCAGAAGACATTCTTGGAGAGTCAGCAAGCTGTCATTGGCTTTGCAACACTTGGGAAGTCCTTTTCAGGAAGAGAGCCAGGATCTGTATTCCATTGACAACAAAGACATTGCCCACCCCAGCTCAGCAGAACTTCTACAGACACACCTTGACAGAGGCCGCACTAAATTTCAGAAGTTTTCAGACTCTTTGGCAAACAATGCAGTCTCCTTCTATGAGCCGATAAAGAAGAACAGAACTGACTTCTTCAGGCAAGAAGCTGCTCCTGTAGAACAGTCAAAGCAGAAACTTCTGAAGGAGGATTGCCAGCTTTTCTCAAAGCTATTTATATCCTGTCAGAGCCGTGAATGTGATCTGCAGGAATTCTTCCAGCACGAGAATCAAACATTCCCAGCTTCCCTTAGTGAGGGTGGTAGGCTGTACACATGTCAGAAGTCTCAGCTGACCTCGGTCCTGGAGAGTCATGTTACACTAGAAGACAAAGAACCAAAGACTGATGTCCTCATTGTAGATGGATCAGCTTTGGTCCATGCCTTGCCACCAAAGAAAGGAAAGACCTTTGAGGGCTATGCACTTTGCGACTTCTTGCCTGTGATACAATCCTATAGCAGCAAGTACACATCATCACATCTTGTATTTGATGTATACAATACATCCAGCCTCAAAGCTGAGACCAGGCTCCAACGTGGTCAAGGAGGAAGGCGCAAGGTGACAGACAAGAACACAATTCCATCCAACTGGCGCAATTTCCTAAGACACGATGCCAACAAGACAGAGTTGTTCCAGTTCCTGGCAGACAAAGTTGCCCAGATGTCTGCCACAAATGTTGTCATTGCCACGAAAGGGTCTGCTGTCCTCAGCACTCATGAGGCTAGTCTTCAGGGACTGGAAAAGTGCTCTCATGAGGAAGCTGACACCCGCATCTTTCTCCATGCCAAATATGCCACAGAACATGGAGCCAAGACCATCACGGTTAAAGCAAATGACACAGATGTTCTTGTCGTTGCAGTCAGTGCTTTCTCCACTCTCCACAATCTAGGGCTAGAGAAGCTATGGGTGGCATTTGGCCAAGGCCAGAGCCTGCGCTGGATTGCTGTGCATGACCTGTGCAACTCTCTGGGCCAGGAGAAGGTGAATGGCATGCTCTTCTTCCATGCGTTCACAGGCTGTGATACAGTGTCAGCCTTCCGAGCAAGGGCAAGAAGACCGCCTGGCAGACATGGAACATCTTTCCAGAGGCCTCCACTACCCTCTCAGAGTGGAAGAGAGTGACCTGAAAGGTCCTGGAGAGGTTTGTCATACTTATGTATGAAAGATCCAGCACTGCTGGCACTGTGTATGAAGCTAGACTTGATATGTTTGCCAGAAAACAAAGGGCATATGAGGCCATTCCACCAAGCAGGAGCTCTCCTCCAGCACACACCAAGCGTGCTGCGTACCAGGCTGGTTGTGTGTGGGGGCAGGCCACCCAGTGTCAGCCACAGCCAGAGAACCCTGCTGAGTGGGGATGGCAAAAGTCTGGTGAAGCATGGCAAGTCCTCTGGACAACCAACTCGCCCTTAGCCAAGAGTTGCCAACAGCTTACAAATGTGGATGCAAAGCAGGCTGTCGGGAAAGGTGCAAGTGCTACAAGCTGGGTCTTCCCTGCACAGCTCTGTGCACTTGCAAATGTGAAGTCTAGATAAATATTGCCCTCTCTTCAGTAGATAATCTAGCTTGAGCATCCAACGTGTCATGCTATGCCTACCTTCTTATCCTCGAATTTTTCAAAGGTGTAGGTTGAGAGACCTATACATAGATTGGTTGCGTTTAGTCCGTATTTCTCTTCTTTTCTTTTTATGGTTACAGTCTTAGACACAATGTTGTATGTGACCATACCATTACTATTTCAGTTGAAAATAGCATATTAGTTAAACTGTCTGATCACATGAATATACCATTAAATAAAAACAGTTGGTCTCTATGTCTGCTAGCGCTGTGGATAGAAAAAAAACTTTTATGGCAACCATTTTGTACGCCATCTTGGTTACAATTCATTTAGTAAGGGTTTTCAATAAAATGTGTGGTATGGAACATTTTTATAACCTAAAAGTCGAGGTTTAAAAAAAAACTGGCATATTCCATCCAATAGATGCTCCCAAACCAGTGAATCTCAACATAGATGGCGGCCATTTTGAAAAATAGCCGCCATCTTGGATTTTCAGGTGGCCAGCGCCCTTTTCTAAGAGAGCGTAGTCTTAGGAATGTTTGTGCCAAATTTCATGCTTGTTTCACTGTCTGAACGATTTTTACAGCAATCTGCTGCACTACTTGGGACAATTTAGGAGAAACAAGCCATTCTTGAGCCATGTTATTTAAGTTTTGGCAGGTTGTTCAGGTTGTTCCCCACTTATCGCAAGGCTGAAAAACCATCGTCGGAAGTGAGCGACCTGAAGAGGGGGAACGGAGGACGGAGAGAGAGGTAAGCAGAAGCAAGCTGTCTGCTCCGTAAAAGAAATTTTTTACAGCCAAGTGACAATGGCTGGCTCACGTTAATTGGGGGACCGTGGCTCTGGACGTAACCTCTCTGGGATGCTCATCACCGTCTTCACCATCCACTACTCAAGAGGTGGAATATTAACTTCCATCACCACCGCTACCTTTGTCAACACTTTATTATGGACCTAAAGGACTGGCTAACAGTTGAGGTAAAGTTTGCTATAAGTGAGGTGCATTTGCTTCGTAAACTTTTAACTCTAGTTACGTTATTCATAACCAAAGTCTTGCAACCAAACCCATATTTACAATAAAATCGGAATGGTCTCATGTTTAGTCTTAAATTCTTAAATTTTTGTAATCTACGATAATGGGCTAAAATTAAGTTCGAACATTAGTAAATTTGAGGTTTCCAGCGGGGATATAACTATTGATATCTCCGTAACATTTCATAACTTTCAAGAAATTGTTTAGGAAATTTACTTATTATATTTTACATATTTATATTGTAACCCGTGCATTCCAAAACTTCAATGTTTTATGTAATGGGTTACAGGGTCTTCCGATGTTTCGAAAATTAAGGGGCAATAGTGCGGGCCGAAATGCAGGTTCTCTAACGGAGAGGACGTCCGCGCTAAGTTTTCAACGTTTATGACTGCTGTACCAGGATCATCCTAGTCGTCAGTCCCCATTATTAATGTAGTTACAATTGTTAATTTAATTGTAAATTAAAAGTGTTCTTTTTTAGAACTAAGTTTGTTTGACCTAAATGTTAAATTGCTCTTACATTGTTTTTTCGAAAAAGTATTTATCAATCTTTATCACATCATAGTGATATATATATATATATATATATATATATATATATATATATATATATATATATATATATATATATATATATATATATATATATATGTGTGTGTGTGTGTGTATATATATATCGAATCAATGAAAAATGAATCAGTATGAGAGTGAACAGAGAAAATAAATTTATTTACCAAATCTCCGATTATGAAAAGTAAACTAGAAGATATCTGCTACCTTTCTGAAATACGAGCAGTGCCCAAGCGTGTGAAATCATCCTTTAGCTTCAAGTTTCACAAAATTGGTCTCTAATGCACAATTCGAGAACGTATTGTGGTCGTTTTGCCAGAGTCATCTGCACTCTCTTGATAAAGTGCCGTCATAAAGAGCGCCTGAAATACATCCAACATAAACATGTCGGCGTGAAGGCTTTGTTTCCCTAACGCATAGTACATCAGGTTTGCTTCCCCGTGAATATTAAAGGAAAATTTATGAACGAATTCTAGTATTGTAGGATTTCGGATGCTTGAAGTTGGATATTTTTGCTCTTATTGTCAGAATAATAGGTGATAGTATTATTTTCATTGTTATTATTGGAAGGAATTGCGGTTGCAGTGGCATTCAGCCTATTTTTCTTATTTGAATTTCATCAGAAGATAGATAATGTAACATGTAATAAATTTCCAAAGGACGTGGAATGATATACTGCAGTCGTTTCTTATTCATTTACTTTTACATTTGAATTTATAAGCGACAAGGTTTATATCTTTTTGAACAGTGAATTACACTTAGGTATTAGAAAAGGAATTACAACAGAGTACTGAAAAGCCGTAGACAGCCTGTAAGCATAAAGGGAATTATTTACTACTCTAGAATTTTTCCAATGGAAAAAAGCGTTGATCGTTTAGTGGTAAGGTTTCGATAGCGGAAAACGAAAAATTCAAATGTTTTCGTTTACTGCTGCCTATTCACTGATATAGTTGCCATATGTAACTGGCGCAAATAGCGCTTTTAAATTTCTTCAAAGATCCCGTCAGTGACTTCTGTTTTTACACAATGTTAAATACTAAAGGTATATATACTGTAGTATCGTTAGAGATGTAAAAAACTTCGAACTTGGCCCACACGCTGGATTTGCTTTATTTAATCTTTTTCGATACTTATACAAGTGCTGTCTACTTTCATTGTAGTCTTTTGGGTGACTCTAATAGTTGCTTTTAAATCGTGAATAGTTGATCAAAAGGCATTAGATTAAGGAATTAGCTTTCTTACTCTCAGTAAAAGCTAGGCTTCTTAGATAAAATACGGTCTTTATGCTGCCATAAGCAAAAAATGGCCACTCTTCTTAGAAGGAAAATAATAAGTAATTAACACTTTTAGATCATTTTATAAATTTTCATACGTAGTAGAAATGGACTTATAAATAAGGGTTAAGAGTTCATCGGTTAGTAATATGTGTGTGTTCGATGCGTTATCCTTATCACTAAAGGTTGGGGATGAAGGAAACACCGAAATATAAAAAGTAGGTCCTTAATGTCTAGTGGAGTTGACAAATTCACAGAGGTACAAATCATGTGTCTACACGGGAAACAGAGCGGTCCCGTACTGGCGAAACATTACTGCCAGACGGACAACGTTCAGTCATTACATAACGTACATGATAAATACATTGGAATGACATACATTTAATACATTAGGCAGGTATATACTGTAAACGGACATGAAACATAAAAGAACGTAATGCACATATATATAAAGGTTCATACATCATACTGGACATGTCTTTCATATACCTACACCTCCCTCCCCCCTCACGCTCGTAGTATACTCTCAGCGGACTCTTTTTCTGTGAGCCTTTGAGAACGACGTGGGGACATTGGGGAATATCAACTAAGGACTGCTTTTCCTGGTCCAAGCAAGGGGCCACAGGAGAAAGAGGGGATGGGTCAACACTAAGAGGTGGCACTGGGCGAAGGAAACGACGGTTTCGCCACCATACACGACCACTAGGAAGACGAATCTCATAGTCCCTTGACCTGCCGAAACTCATGACTACCCCGACCTTGTCCCAGCGGTGAGATGTCGGGTCTTGGATCCGAACGTGCTGTGCAATAGTCAACCTGGGTAGGGGCGGGCATGCTGATCATACCGGTCTTAACTTGCTCGCATCGGGCGGCAGCACGGCGGTCACAGTCCTCAGTCTTGACCTGCCACTCCTTTGAAAAGGACTCGGGTGTGCGGGGATGCATGACCTAAGAGGTCGGCCATACAAGATCTGGGCAGGGGGCGGCCTGTGAAATTTGGGTATTCCGGAGCTCTAAGAGACCTCGATCAAACTCCTTGCAATCAATGTTGCTTGAAGGTGCTGTTGTCAGGATAAGATGCTTGATTGATTTCACGGCGGCTTCAGCATGACCGTTCGATTGTGGATAATATGGGGAGGTAACCACATGTCGAACTCCCCATCGCTCCATAAAATCCCGGAACTTCGTTGCTGGTGAACTGTGGTCCTCCATCAGTCCTGAGGCGTATAGGGACGCCAACTTCCCGGAAGTAGCGGCAGAAGATCCTGATTGTATTAGAAGCGGTAGTATCACCTTTGCATGGGACGACAACAGGCCATCCTGAGAGTCGGTCGACTATGACGAGGAAGGCTTTTCCTGCGATGATAAAGAAATCTGCTGAAACAGACTCAAAGGGCCTCTTGGGGTTGTCATCACTCATCAGTGGTTCCTGCTGCTGGGATGGCTGCAATACCTGGCATGACTCACAAGCTCCAATTGTGTTGACAATGTCTGAGTTAATACCAGGCCAGAAGACAGTCTGTCTTGCTCGGTGCTTAGTAGATTCCACACCCCTATGGCTGTCATGTAAGCGAGACAAGGTGCGGCGGCGGAGGGCGGCAGGAACTATAACTCTTGCTCCATACAGGACGAGGTCACCATCAGCGTAGTTCATCCCCGTATCTTCCAGTATGGGAGTAAGCAGTTGTGCAGCTCATACCTATTGGAGGGGAATCCTGAGGTGACACAGTCGAGCAGGGAGTGTAGACAGGGTCTGTTCTTGCTGCATCTCGTAGATCCTGAAGGGTCCTGTCGGCATCTTGAGCTGGAGACTCTCCTGAAGAGGTGACAGTGTACACAGCCATGACTGTTCGGAGATGGGTGGCAGAAGGGGCACTTGCAATTTCGTCCTCTGGTGGGGGTGGCTGACTGGGGCTCGAGACAAAGCATCAGGAATGTTCAGAGACTTGCCAGCACGCCACACAGCTGTGAATAAGTAGGGCGAAATTTTCTCCTTCAGACGCTGGAGGCGAGGATTCTCGATGGCGTCCAGCAAGTAATGATTCAGGATAGGTATGAGGGGATGGTGATCCGTCATCAGAGTAAAGTTCTGTAGGCCTGCGAGATACAGCCTACATTTTGACATCGACCAGACCACGGCCAGCATCTCAAGCTCAATAGTAGCATAGCGTGTCTCGGCGTCGGTAAGGAATCGAGAGCCACACTGAACTAGACGTAAGTGTCCACTACCATGGTCCTGCAGAAGGGCATATCCAATACCATTAAGGCGTGAGGCATCTGTCTGGAAGATGACAGGCAGGTCTGGGTCGAAAGCAGCGAGAACGGGTGGACGGAGGAGTGCTGACTTGATGCGTTGAAAGGCCTCATCATGATCAGGGGTCCACAAAATGTTCTCTTGGGGCTCATCAGAGGGCGTAAAGGCTGGGCTGTAGCGGCAATGTCAGGGGTGAACTCTGCCAACTGGTTGACCAGGCCCATGAATGATCTGAGGTTGGTCAGGTTAGCTGGAGTAGGGAAATCCCTGATGGCACTGACTTTTCTTTGGTCAGCCGAGATGCCCTCTCCTGAGAGCGTGTATCCGAGAAGTTGACGGTAGGTGCAGCAACCACAAACTTGTCCTTGTTGAGGTAATCCCAAACTTGCGGCACCTGGTGAGCATCTCGTGGATACGGTAAAGGTGTGACTGGTAATCCTCATCGTGGAGAAGGATGTCATCGACAACCTTCACACAGTTCTTGACTCCCTGACGGGCCATATCGCCTCGCAGACAGAATGCATCTCCAGTAGCTGCGAAACCCATCGGTCCTCTGCAGTGTTTGAACCGACCACATGGTGTAATAAAGGTAGTCAAATGTTGATCCTCTTCGGCCAGTTCCATTTGCCAGTACCCACAGAGGGCATCAGCTGTCGTGAAGAACCTAGCCTTTGGGTCCACACTACAAATGGCGGTGAAGGGTGTGGGCGAAGGGTGGGCTGGGCGGGAAACTTGGCTGTTCAGCTTGGAGAGGTCGACAGTGATGCGTACTCCTGTGACATTCTTGGCAACGACTACAAGGGGGTGACACCATTCTGAAGGGTCATCACCAGTCGGCTTGATTATTCCCTGGGTTACCATGGAGTCAAGCTCTTCCTTGACCTGGTCCCTGAAGGCAAGGGGAATCTGTCTTGGGGTGTGGATGGCGAAGGGCACAGCACCATCCTTGAGATGAATCCTCATGGGAGGACCGACCATGGGCTTGAGGGGAGCTGACTTCAAGTCTTCTTTGGAAATCAACACATCTGCGAACTCTCGGAGGAAATATTCCTTGGCAGCCGAAGGCGATGTGGTGGCTGAGATAGGTAGCTCCTTGCATCTATTGACATGCTTGACTTCTGCAATGGGCTTAGGAAAATCCGGAGATATTATGGCCAACTCTTGACAGTGTGCATAAGACAGAAGTGGAGTCTGGACATTCTCGTGGACATGAATCCTAGCAGAACAAGACTGCTTACCTAAGGTGAGAGTAGCCGGAACATGCCCAGGGCAGGCGTCATTTGGACCCATCCGCAGTAATCATTGTAGTCGGCGGAAGAGGTTGCAGGCTGCTCCTGGGGATTCCTAAACTTTCTAGGTGCCGCTGGCCAATAATGGTGACATCAGCACCTGTGTCTGGTAACATCTGTAAATGGGAATTAATATCACCAAATGACAGGAGAACACAGATGGGTTGGGGTGTCTTGGGGGCTGTGGAAGAAGGGTATCCTAAACGACGACAGCTGTTCTGCCGCGCATCTTGGGTCTTGCAGGAGTTGGAGCGGGCAGCACTGTTGCTTGGAGATCCATCCTGGCGATTCTTCTTCTTCTCTCTGCAACACTTATCAAAATGTCCTATGCGGTGGCAAAGGCGGCACTGGGCTTTGCTGGCACGACATTTGATTGTCCTGGACCAGTGACCAAGGCAGGCACAGCTTTTGCAAGTACTGTTGGCAGCAGGGCAATCACTGGGGCCATGCTGTCGAGCACAGGACTGGCATAAAGTAGCTGGTGTCAAAATCGGTTTTGAAGGTAAGGTTGCTTCACTTGCCCTTTTCTTCTTACACTTTTTGTAGGCAGAAACGGCGCGCAACTGGTTAGGTGGGGCACGTATGGCAGAAGTTGCATTTTTGGCTGCTTCATATGACCGACAGGTCGTGACAACATCTTGTAATGAGGAGGCGGTGTCCAAGGAAATTATTTTCTGATCAAGCTCTGCATCTTGAATGCCCATCAGAATTACCATTTTCAACTGGGTCTCCTCGCATGCAGCTGCATTCCCCGGGCACAAGTCGACTTCCTCTGCAATGCGTCAAAGCCTTACATAGAAATCTGAAAAAGATTCTCCTTCCATCTGTTTGCAACTAAGCAATTCCCTACGACGAAGAACCTCATTACGTAAGCCCTTTATGTGAGACTGCAGGGCATCCAACACTTCATCTACAGACTTATCTGTGGAGGGTGAGATCTGTAAGGTGTGCTCCAACACGCTGAGTTTCAAGGGCCAAGCACATCCACAACTGGATCATCTGTTTCTCCCTTGGGAAGCTTGAAAAGATCGACCATAATGGCATAATCATCCCACCTGTGTCTCCATTCCCTGAACATTTGGAATGTTGCATCAGCCTTGAGTGGGGGCGGCGTTTGTGCCATCGCTTTTTGAGGTGGGGGAAGAGAAGGTTGACTGGAGGAAGAAGCGCCCATCTCTGTACCTGGTATGGGGTTTTCTGCATGGAAGGGTTGGACAGACGAGAGCGCCTGGATAAGGGCTGTAAATCTTGCATTTTCCTCATCTCTGCGCATGTTTTCCTCTCTTCTGCGTAATTCCTCTTGTGCTCTTCTATCCTCTTCTTCACGTCTTCTTTGTTCTCTTCATTCTTCATCTTCACGTCGTCTTCTTTCTTCTTCATACCGGCGAGATTCCTCTAAAAACTTAATAAGTTGAAGGAAATCTGTTCCAGTCGGTTGGGTGGAGGGGAGGGGCTGGTAGTGAGGGCGAAGGAGTGGTGGATAGGGGGAGGAGGGCGGTGACGTCCTGGCGAACTCCTCTCCCACGGTGTTCCCACTGCGGGCATAAGCTCCCACACTACTGGCTTCTAACATCCCCTGGTCTGCTGTCTTTTCTGGCTGACCTAAAAATTCTTCTAGCCCATCCATAACGTGTAATATATGCAGCGAATAACACGTATTTAAAATAATAAAAGATTCTTCTGTTTAAAACTAAAGTTTAAACAATAAGAGTTACTGGATCAGCGAGTGTGTGCATTATGGATGTGCGCGTCTGCGCCTCTGCCCGGTCTGCCAAGCAGTGTTGCCAATTTAGCGACTTTGTCACTAGATCTAGAGATATTAGTTTCTAACTAGCGACTTTCTTCAGCAGTTAGCGACATAGCAAAAATCTAGAGATATTTAGAAATATCTAGCGACAATTCTAGAGAGTTTTGTATTTGTTAGATGTTTTGATAAAAATAAATATAAAATTGCATAGATTTCATCACACACATGAATCTTAGTTTCATTCTGTATGGTGAGAACAGTTACATTTTGAACATGTCAAATACCTGTCCGTTTGGCAAGCAATTCTCACTTTATTCACAGCCCGCTCGGGCCGCACGTCGTCACTCAGTATATGAGTTCCAACTTTATTTATTATAATATACATACACAAATACGGTGCATGTATATATATATATATATATATATATATATATATATATATATATATATATATATATATATATATATATATATATATATATATATATATATATATATATATATATGTGTCTCTCTCTCCACACACACACATCAATATCATATATAATGAAATGCCTTTTTCGGAAAATAATAAATGTTCACGCTGCATTTTACATATTTAACAGTATCACATCTCTATACCAGTACAGTGAATTTCAAACGTAAAAAAAAGTTATTATATTAACATATTGAGGTAGAGTACTTGATATTTAATTTTGTTATGTGATTATTATAGGCTGCAGTTGTCTATAATAATGAGAGAAAAAAAGATGGGAAAGGAAGGGAGAGATCATCTTGTCTAGCGACATTTGATAAGAATTTAGCGACATTCTAGCGAGTTTTAGGGGTGAGCCTAGCGACATTTGAAAATTTGAGTTGGCAACTCTGCTGCCAAGACTCATCAGTTAGTAATAGTGATGGGATTTTTGGCTCCTTTCAGGGAACCGGATCTTTTGGCTCTTTTCAGTTTTGAGATCCGGCTCCTAAATGGCTCTTTCGACTCCCAAATGGCTCTTTATTAAGAAAATCAATACCGTAATAAAAGTTGGATGGCTTTGGCAATATTAAACATTTCATACATAAAAGAAAGGTTAATAAAAACTCTATTTGTCAATTGTTCTTTTTCTATTAATCATCAACTAACACACTTCATTATAATGAAAATATTACTTAATGAAATTCGTAGGCCTATTCAATGTTTCCCTACTTTGAAAAACAAAATAAAAAAAAGTTTGAAATATATTAAACTTTTTATATGCCGGTAGAAATAATTGTGGATTTCCAATGGCAATGCAAATTGAAAGAATATAATGGTAATTACCAACTAAAATAATATAGTGAAAAAAATAAAAAACGAATTAAAAAAAATGGAATTTCCTGTTTGGCCTCATGTTAATGGTATCTTATTGAGTTAAATGTGTGTGTGTGTGTGTGTGTGTGTGTGTGTGTGAGAGAGAGAGAGCCTATGTAGTGTCTCGTAAGTTGGCATTTAGAAAAACTAAATCACTGACTTTGTTTGGGCTGATTCTGTTCCTTCGCTCTGTTATAATCTGTCCCGTTTTGGAGAAAATTCTCTCTGATGGGACTGAAGTTGCTACTATACACAGTTTCCTTGCCATGACTTTGGCAAGTCGTGGGTACACTAAGGCCTTGGATTTCCACCAGCTCAGAGGATCTGCTGCTCGCTGAATTATTGGTTCCTCGAGGTAAGACCTAACTTCTAAAACTGCGTCTGTTGAAGGATTTCTTCTTTCATTGTCCCCTGATGCTCTTTCATCAAAAAAACTCCACACAGTTGATGTATGTGGCTCTGGATTTACTCTTAAATCTTGCCCTGAAGGTGGCGAGGCTGGTTCACTGCGTGGATTGCATCTAGCTGCAGCAGTTGTCAGTCTTTGCACAGCATCATCAACAGCAGTGCTTTCATTAAAGGCCAGTTTCTTGAACCTTGGATCTAATATGCTAGTATCTGAGAGGACAGCATTGTATTCCATGCGGTGGAACCTCCTTTCCATTGAACTAGAAAGAGTTGTCACCAACTCAGCTACTTTTTCAGTAGTTATTAATTCACTTGTCTGGTGATGGTTTGTTACAGTTTGAAGACCCCTACACAGGATAATAATTTTTGAGGCAGTCACATAGCTTTCTGCACTGATTTCTACTGTGACCTGTTGAAATGGCTCCAAGACAGTGCAGGCTTCTTTAATTATATCCCATTCATTTTGGTTGGGTATGTCAACTGGGGCATTCATGATAGCTATGGTAGAGATTATGGCCTCTCTGACTCCAAAACCCGTTTCAGCATATGAAAAGTTGAATTCCATCTTGTGATACAGTCTTGAATGGGTCTTAACTCCGGCATTCCCATTTGGCGTTGAGTACACTTGAGCTTCTGTGTTGCCGTTGAACTTTTATGAAAAAATTCCACCATTCCCTTCACCTTATCCACTGTTGGCTTTATCACCTTAAGTGCATCTCGTACTATCAGGTTGAGTGTGTGTGCAAGGCATGGAAAGTGAGTCCATTTAAGTAATTTAATGGCTTTTACAATATTAGAAGCATTGTCTGTGACACAACATACCACTTTGTTTTCAATTTTCCAATCTTTAGCTACTCGTAACAGTTCATCTGCCAGATTCTCAGCAGTATGTCTATCACTAAATTCGAAGCAACTCAACAGAGAAGATACCATCTTAAAGTCTTCAATGTAATGGCATGTGACAGACATGAAATTTGTTGTAGCTCGTGATGTCCAACAATCAGTTGTAATGCAAACAGCTGAGGCTTGACAAACCTTATCTTGTAAGTTTTCTCGTTCTCTGTCAACAAGCTTTGGAATGATTTTTTGGGACAGGGTTTTCCTAGATGGAAGAACATATGATGGATTGAGGGCATGGGAGTAATCTTTAAATCCCTTATCTTCCACTATGGCAAATGGTTGGAAATCTTTCGCAATCATCTTGGCCAATATCTCGTCAATTGAGTTTTGTTTTAGTGGAGTCATAGACTTGGGGAGGTACTGGGCAATAGAGGTCTGTCTCTGGCTCAGACTGATTCTTTCTCTACCTGCAGTGGTCAATCAAGAGTACAGTATTCATTACTACCCATACTGATATAGTCTATGGTCATAGACAACAGTAGATCTGGACATGACATTGAATCAGCTAAGGGGCCCAAAACTGGAGTTTTACTTTCATAAACTGATGAAATACTCGGTGAGCAAAGTTGAAAAGTCAGTCTATCAATCAGCTGTGGCACATGCCATGGAAGCGCAGGCTTACACTCACCATTCAACTCCACTCCTGTGGGTTCTCTTAAACAAGATTCCTGGAGTCTACCAGCAAATGCCCCCACTAACTGATATACTGACTTTTCAACTTTCCTCTGAGAATTTTATCAATTTATGTTGCATGCAGTCGAGATATTGATTTAAAACTCCAGTTTAGAGCATCTTATTAAGCAATTATCTGTTTCAGGGTCATGCCCAGATTGCTACAGTATTATTACTATTTTTTTTTAATACATATTTCAATTACTCTTCAGGAATAGGCTCAGAGCCAGAAGATTCCCTAAATGTTGCAGAGAAGCCCAAGAGTTAAAATAGAAAAATATATTAAAATAATTTAGCAAATATTAAAAACACATTTAAATGAAAATAAAAATAATAATAGTAGTAGTAGTAGTAGTAGTAGTAGTAGTAGTAGTAGTAGTAGTAGTAGTAGTAATAATAATAATAATAATAATAATAATAATAAAATAGATAAATAAATAAACTAGACAGTCACTCAGAGAGTGCATACCTCCGCCAAGCCAGGTGAAAGAATTGGAATTTCATTTACACCTTATTAAAATGCCAGTAACCTCCCATGGATAATGCTCTTTTGATTTGTGCCTACAGTTTCCCCATGTGAAAAGGTATATATGATATACATGAACAAATAGGATATGCATATCAAAATCTAAAATCTAGAGATAATTAAAATCTATTAGCCTACTCTAACTCTGTCACTTTCTTCAGCTCCTTCAAATATGCGTGAAATTGTTACATAATAATAATAATAATAATAAATAATAATAATAATAATAATAATAATAATAATAATAATAATAATAATAATAATAATAATAATGATTGTCATAATAATAATAACAACAACAACAACAACAACAACAACAGCAGCAGCAGCAGCAGCAACAACGACAACAACAACAGCAACAACAACAACAACGTTGATTGTGCAAGTAGGCAGCTACGTTTTGTCTTCAAAGGGTTCAAAATTCCATAACCTAACCAATTTTGCAGAGCGGAGAATACTGTGTGGTTTATACCAAAAAGACCGACAGACTTGCTCTTTCATAGCCTACTAACTTGGGTTTTGCAACTACTGTACCTGATTGAGAGAGAGTTGTAGGTGTGTGTAGTGCTAGGGTCATCGGGATCGACTGATTGAACAGACTCATCATTAGTTTCAGAGCTGGAGGTAGTAGCTGCTGATGTTTGGGCATGTTGAGAATCTGAATGGTCACTAACTTTACGTACTTTCTCTATTAAAGTAGTAGGATGTACAACTCTCATATGCCTGTGTAGATTGTTAGTGGATCCTGCACGATAGGAAATCTTAACTTTACAGATTCTGCATTCTGCTCTTGAATTATTTATGTCACTAAAATGAATCCATATACTACTTCTCTTTCGATTTTCACTAAATCCACTCATATTTATATACCACTGTTAGCACAAAAATCAACTTTATGCTTGAGGGTGTCTGTGACTGTGTTGTCTGTTGCGGTGACTGGCGAGTGGCGAGTCGAGGATAAAACGTTTCACAACACGAACTGAACTTGTGCGAGGCAGCAACTCCAACGAGACTCGGAGACAGTTATTTCAATTTTCATATACGGGTGGCCGACAACACTCAAACTAATTATTGCCAATGCGTTCCACTATCTAATTAATTATGAAGAACAAATTATCTCCTCATATTACAGCTGCAATGCATAGTACCAAAATTCCATTAATGTATATATAATATGTAAAAAAAAAAAAAAAGCGTCAAAAATGAACGAAAGGAGCCGTTTTTCTCTTGAATGGGAACCGGTTCTCATCGTTCCTATAAAAGAGCCGGCTCTTAGAATCGGTTCGTTCACGAACGACCCATCACATGATTGTTTAAATTTTTGTACACCCATTTTCATACATACGGCTCGATCTGAGTTCTCAGATTTGGCGTTTTCCCACAGTTTGGCAAATTGGCCGGTCTTCTTATAGAATTTTTCGGGTTAGCTGTGGTATCACCTGGAAACCCTGGTCTCAGCAGTCTGTGTTGCGTATTCACCATAGTGAGACATTACTGTTACAATAATTCGTTGTACTGGGAACAAATTGAAATGGATAGATCATCTGATGATGGCAGTGGTTATGAAACACCTACTAGTGTTCCGGCAAAAAAAGCCAAGCGGAAATATAATCAAAAGTATTCAAAATTGTGGGAAAGTGAAGAAGAATTTAAAAAGTGGCTTCAGGAAAGTAGCAAAGGTTCATCTTTTGCATTTTGCACAAGTTGCAATGTTCATCTAACATTAAAGCTGGCAGATCTGACTTAAGAAAGCATGCAGTTTCTAAGAAACACACCGAGAATTCTATTTCCTTACGAAAGCAGCCATCACTGCTTGACATGGCATCAACAAGCAAAAGCAGAAACAGAATGAGTCAGTGAAAGCAAGTGAAATTCGCTTAGCAACTTTTATTGCTGAACATGATTTGCCCCTATCTGTTGTGGACCATATGCCTAAATTAATGCAGGCTGTATGTCCAGATTCGGAGATTGCAAACCATATTAAATGTGGCAGAACAAAAGTAACAGCAATTATGAACAAAGTCACTGGCGAGGAAAGCTTTTCATAATTAATTGAAACTTTAAAATTGAAAAAATTTTCTTTAATAGTTGATGAATCAACTGACAAAGGATGTGTCAAACACATGTGTGTTGTGGCAAGAACGTTACTCGATAGCGAGATTAAAGATTGTTTTTTGGCCCTTATCCCAGTGAAGGATGGCTCTGCTACTGCACTGCACACAAGCTTGATAAATTTTCTGAATAAATATGAAATTCCCTATAAAGATAACTTAATTGGATTTGGCGCAGATGGTGTCAATACAATGCTTGGCGCTCATCATTCTCTGTCATCACTACTAAAAGAGGAAGTTCCTCATTTGTTTATAATGAAATGTATATGCCACTCATTCGCGCTCTGTGCATCATACGCATGTTTGAAATTACCAAGAGGCATTGAGGATTTAGCTCGTGACGTGCATTCTTATTTTTCATGTAGTCCAAAGAGATTAGGTGTTCTTGAAGAATTTTAAGAATTTGTAAATGTAAAACCCCACAAGTTACTCCATCCTTGTCAAACTAGATGGCTTTCGCTTCATTCAGTCGTATCCAGACTTCTTGAACAATATAATGCATTAACACTGTACTTTACAGATGCAGTATTAAGTGAGAGACTATTAGCCTGTGAGAACATACTTATGAAATTAAAGGATCCCACAACAAAACTTTATCTAGAGTGTCTCGATTTTGTTCTGCCCATATTTAATACTCTTAACAAACAAATGCAATCTGAGACTTCTCAAATACACACCCTCCATAAGTCTGTCTCAAGGTCATACAGAGCAATTTTAGAATGTTATTTGAAAGATGATTATATTGAAAAAACTCCACTGCAAGACATTCGACCTCGCGATCCAGGTAATTTCAAAGAATTGGATGATATGTATTTTGGAATTTCAGTTGAAATGACCCTTTCTCAAACTGAATCAACTCCAAAGGAAGCTATTAATCAGTTTAAACTGAAGCAGCATTGCAAATCTCAAAACGGTTCCCATTTAATAAGGCTGTATTTAAACATTTAGAAGCATGGGACCCCCTTGTTGTCAGAGAAAAACGCATTTCTTCATTAGGTCCTCTAATAACCAATTTCCCTCATCTTGTTAACAAGGAAAATATCCAAAGTACTGATACTTAATGGCGTATGCTTCGGAACACTCACTCAGATATTGTGTTGGATGACCCAAGTATAACACCAGTCAAATTTTGGGTGAAAGTAAAACATTGTACGACTGGTGATGGAGCACCATTGTGGCAGTAATTTCACGGCGTAAGCATCAAGAGTAGTAAATTTCATCGACAAAGAGTAACCAAAAAAAAAAAAAAAAAAAAAAAATCGCCTAGAAAGAATTAAGTGTTTGGAGTTCCTCCAGGATGTTGGGCACAGCTTGTCGCTGGAATTCGGTACGTGCAGTATATAAAAGATCTTAATCAATGTAATATGAATTAGAAATCTTTTATATAGGATATTCCTGCGTTGTGTGTATACGATTTTAGAGCCGAAACATATCGTTTTTGTTATATTTTAGATTATTTGATAAACTGAAAAGATGAAAGGGGTAGAGACTTATCCTCTTCTTAAAAATTTAAAGTGTATATTTTTTTTCTCCAGTTCCCCGACTTTCTTTAATTCTATGTAGAATATATGTACATTTAAGTATGTACATTTCACTCTCACGCTCTATTCATTCGGCGGTATAAAATGTGGATAATTCTTGTTTCATTTAGAGAAACTGAGATCTAATAAAAGATAAAAAAGAAAGAGAAACTATTTGGTGATTATCATTAGTTATTATGTTAATAATTAATTTTCTTTTGTTATAATCGACCTTGAATTTAGTAGTTAACTACGACATCACGAAAACTTTCAGGTTCCAAGTGATTTAATAAAAAAAAAGTCATTCCTAATTTCAAAATCCGAAATCTTTGAACCAATCTTAATTTCTGTGTAATATCTTTGAAGCCATTCTCTAAAGAAAAATATACAAGAATGTGCAAAGAGAAAAAACAGTTTTAGGCAAACTTGGGAGAAAATTTGCCGAATCCTTTTCCAAGAACCAGTTGGTATACTTTTTCTCTTTTGTTGGTATCCAGCTTTAGGTATGTTTCAATTGTTTTATCGCAAGAGAGAGAGAGAGAGAGAGAGAGAGAGAGAGAGAGAGAGAGAGAGAGAGAGAGAGAGAGAGAGAGAGAGAGCGCGAGCGAGGGGTAATGGCAACGCGTAAGTTGTCCTCTGGCAGTTAGTCGAGGGTAGTTAGTCGAGTTTATTAGGATGATGATATTGGGCAGGAGACTTAGACTAACCAGGGTTAGCAACATTATGCCAATTGTTATCTGGGAATGAAAATTATTATTATTGTTATTATTATTATTATTATTATTATTATTATTATTATTTATTATATATATATATATATATATGAAATTTTTTTATCACACCGTGATTTATATACAATCATGAAGCTACAAATGTCGTTTAATATCAAATTCACGCTACCTCGAGTATCTCCAATGGAGAATTATCACCGAAGGGAATTTATATAAGTGATAAATGAACAGGTACCACTGGGACGCGAACCCTTGACATGGACCCATTCAACGACTCCAGTAGACGTTACCACCGCGGTGGTAACGTCTACTGGAGTCGTTGAATGGGTCCATGTTAAGGGTTCGCGTCCCAGTGGTGGTAACGTCTACTGGAGTCGTTGAATGGGTCCATGTCAAGGGTTCGCGTCCCAGTGGTACCTGTTCATTTATCACTTATATAAATTCCTTCGGTGATAATTTCCATTGAGATACTCGAGGTAGCGTGAATTTGATATTAAACGACATTTGTAGCTTCATGATTATATATATATATATATATATATATATATATATATATATATATATATATATATATGTGTGTGTGTGTGTGTGTGTGTGTGTGTGTAGATTCTACTGGTCACTTTTACCAGACACATATGTAATAATAATAGCTACAATGCCCCCTTAACTTCTCGAATTCTTCGCGCTTTTTTGGATATGCTTGTAACTACGAAGCCGAAAGATCCAAACGGAAGAAGTTGAAGAGACTGTAATGGCCGGTCGCGGGAAACGAACCCGCATTACCAGAATCACAGGAGGTCGCGATGCCGACCTGACCGTTTGGATCTTTCGGCTTCGTATGTATATATATATATATATATATATATATATATATATATATATATATATATATATATATATATATATATATATATATATATATATAGATCTTTTATAGAATTCCCTTGCCTCCTACAGTATGTTTTATGAAACAATTAAGAGAAGAATGAAGAGATAATGATACTAGTCTTCATGGGATTCAACTCGGTAACAGGAGGGGGAAAGCAGACGTAAGAAATTAATGTGTTAATCTTCCCTTTCTCGAGCACCAGACAACAAAGTTGAAGCATCTCATTACCCTTTAGTGTTTGGAAAACAATAGAAGAACGCTTTCATGTTTTTCAGTTTCGTTACTTATGAAGTATTATTAGAGCTAGATTGCTTGTGGAGGGCATGAGGATAATTAAGATAGTTTTGAGAACATAATATGCATTCTCAAGTTGGTTCTGGTAAACAGGGTTAAAATTACTTTGCTTCGCTCGACAGTAAAACATTTGAAAATCTCCAGAATTCCAGTTTTATTATGGACTTTTTTTATATTTCATTTCAATAATCTTAATGCAATTATATATGAAGAACTTATCCCTATCATATATGCTTAATTAATCTTATGTCTAATGAGTAGCCTCGAGAACAGAGAGATGGTCCATGGCTCCTTTAAACTTCGTAATTCAGGCTTTCTTTAAAAAGACGTGTTATAGACTGGATACCCGAAGAATTTTGTTTCACTGCTAGACACATGATAAAGATAGAAAGAAAGAAAACTGCAAAACTAATAGGAATTTTTATATCAAAATACTCAGGCTGTCTTCATTACGGTTTATTTAGTTTATTATTTTATAGTACTCAAATTTCAAGGAGGTTAAGAGGAACTGCACATAACGATTCCAGAAATTTTAGAAAAAAGAGATTTTGAACAGATTATTGAGTACTGATAATTGGTTGCACATACTCCTTACACAATGAACTGACACCACTTTGAAGATAGGAAACAACACCTAATGTACATTTCAAAATATACATTAACCAAACTTTCATCAAAAAAGTTTATCTCTGTGCCTGTGAACATTATTTTCTTTTATTAATATTCTAATGTTCTGGTGGAATTGGACGGAAATGCAGATTGTTATATAACTCTTTTCATTCATTGCGTGTCTGAAAACAAAAATACCACAATAAGATGAATAAACTATCAGAGCGTATTGAAGGCATAAGAAAGGTCATTCCTTTTTAGAAGATATGGTTTGTTCCAGTTCCTGAAATGTTATATTACATGACAAAGCAGTGACGGGTTGCATTAAATATCTTAAAGAACCATTGGAAGTTCCACAAGTCATATGTAATTTGTGCACCCCCCCCTTCCTCAAAGAAAAAAACATATTCTAATCCTTATTGATCCTTCCGCGAGATCCACCGTACGGCCTTCGGGTAGTCTGTCATTCATGAACTAAATTTAGTCTTTTTTAATACTTCCTGGTATTGGCTGGAACGTCGTGGCTCAAAGATTTATCTTTGTCTCTTCCGCCTTCATATGAAATAGATATTGATGAATCAGTCGGAAATCGTTATTATCGGAAGATTTGAAATGACTTGGGTTTTTTTAATGGAATCTTATAAGAGATAAATTTTAGTAATATTCCCATAAAATGATTCATTGACTCAAGGAAAGAACGTCCGAATGAAGAAAGGTAGAAATATGAGGAGAATCCCTAGTAGACTGATGTCCAATATCCGCTTGAAGGGATTCAATAGATGGCCTATTTGTTTGGCCATTAAGCTCCATTAAATAAAAGTTAAACATTTCCGGAGTAAAATGTTGGCGACCAATAATTTCAGTTGTAAGAGAGAGAGAGAGAGAGAGAGAGAGAGAGAGAGAGAGAGAGAGAGAGAGGATTATTTAGCATTATTCCGAAGTATTCTACTCTGCTTTTGTGAAACAGCCCAACAGGTAATGAGACATACGTTTAGCCCCCGAGTGTTATTTTGAATACATTGTGAGGTATACACACTTTATGGAAATGTCAACTCACATTGTTTGCATTAGGTTTCTGGGTTTCACATATAAGTGAATCAATTTATTAGACTACTCTAACAGCTCGTTTATAAAATAAGCCTACTGAATTTGAGCGTTTGCGTAATTTGTTCGTGTCGTTGATGGTGCTTTTGCAATAACTTGTGTTTCAAAATGGCTCTATCGTTGGGTATACGAATGTATTTCTTTCATACTTCCTCAGAAACAATATGCAGAGGATTATAAAGATGAAGGAAATACGATGTAATGCACAATCTTCCTGCTAATGCAGTCTTTTAACTTTCTGGAAGTGTTCACAAGAAAATGAAAATGGGATGTCTTAGATGGTGCACAAAAGTTAAGTATATCTTAGTTTAACTAGACCACTGAGCTGATTAACAGCTCTCCTAGGGCTGGCCCGAAGGATTAGATTTACTTTTACGTGGCTAAGAACCAATTGGTTACCTAGCAACGGGACCTACAGCTTATTGTGGAATCCGAACCACATTATAGCGAGAAATGAATTTCTATCACCAGAAACAAATTCCTCTTGTTCTTCACTGGCCGGTCGGAGATTCGAACTCGCGACCAACAGAGTGGTAGCTGAGAACGGAACCCGCTCACCCAGCGAGGAACTTAGATGGTGCACAGTCATAAATTTAATTACCATGAGAATTCTAAGTATGCAAAAAATCAAGATAAAACCCTCCTCCTGAACAGCTTCACATTAATTTGAAATTACTCTCTCTCTCTCTCTCTCTCTCTCTCTCTCTCTCTCTCTCTCTCTCTCTCTCTCTCTCTCTCTCTCTCTCTCCTTGTGATTGCCTGACCATTTACCTATCACAATAATCGTCCTCACTATATAGATGAATAGATGTATACTAGAATAAGAAGCAGCCACTTTCAAATTGAGATGTTATTTACCTTTTAAAAATGTTTTCCCTAATGCAAAACTGTTTAGGGAGAAAAATAAACGAAAACTGTTGATAGACTCATGGTCAATATCCTTTCTGTAAGGAGAAACCAATAAGGCATCAAATTTTCCCCATGATAGTTCCTTTAACAAAAGATAAATATTACCGAAGTACTCAGCTAACATCCGTTATTTCCTGCTATATGGGCAAAAGAGCGAAAACACAGACAAGTAGAGAGAGAGAGAGAGAGAGAGAAGAAAATCTTTAGTCATACTCGTATAAATAATATTTTGATGAGAGTCACTCGTTATGGATGAAAAATAAATATATCTCGTGCCAGGAAAGAGCATATTTTCGTTCTTCTTTGGCGTGTGATTGTATGTGTATTATCTCGAAAATAAAATATTGAGTCTGCTGGTAACTGTCCCTAAAAAGCGCAGTTTCCTCAGTCCTATTTTTGATGATCTCTCATCATCACAAAAATTCAGCAATTTTTATGAAAAGAATCCTTAAAAATAATTTGTATATTACCCTGTGTATTCAGACAATTTGCAAAAAAAAGTGTTACGAATTGGCAATAAATTAAATATGCACACCGACGATTTGTTACATTGCGCCTGATATATGAAAATAAGTCTCTTTCTGCCTTCTGAAGTATAAGTGAAATATGTTATTTTTCGCTAATTTTTTCTTTGAAAGGCTTACCAAGAAGATCAATAGAATACTTTACAGTTACCAGGATTATGACGAAAACAATGCAGCTTTTCGAAAAAGTATTTTCCAAATATTAGTTAATGAAACATCAGTCGGATCATTTCAAATAATTATATTACAAATATTTAGCAGTCAAGTAAAAGAGAAAAAATTTGCTTTCCTACGAGAGGCTTTCTGAAATTATAAAAAGCAGACGAAGAACTCTGAAGGTGAATACAGAAGGCACTGAATTACACTCCCACTCACTGGTGAAAAGGATCGATTATCGTTACGTTTTATTAACAATACTTATGAACATTATTTACGAACCGTGATTCGTTGATCTACATTATAATTTATCTTGAAATAAAGCTCTGATAACCACCTCTCGCTCTCTCAGTTTATATCTGTACATCCACGCTCTGAAATTTTAGTCTTGGGAAAAGTACATTCAGCTAAGTTTCTTGGTGAAAGGAATTTGCACTTTTCGAGTAATTCTCTTTACGGAGTAAATGCTGAAATGTGTTATTATACAGATAACGAATGTTCAGGTTTCTTGCCTCTTTTAGGATTTAGTATACTTTTATTTTTTATTACTTTTCTCTCCTTTTTCTCCAAGCCTACACTACCTAAGATATATCATGTTGCAAAACATATCCTTAAAATCATATATTGAAATGAACAAAACCTCATTTTTAAATGCATCTAGTAGAAATTACCAGTTAGTTAAATACAGTTTCTTTCCTGGACAAATTATCCGGTCGTCTTACTTCTGGTATGAAAACAACTCCGGTAATTTCTGATATGAGGCATAATAGGAAAAGAGAGAGAACCTTCAACTGACTGAGGAAAGAAGCCAGCTGAATGTGCTAGTCCTGAGGTCCAACAGATGGCATAAGTTTGCACTTTTCACAACTCGGGAGATTTCATTTTGAGAAAAGGAGGAAATTTGTCGGATTTACTCATTAATTGTCACTATAGCTAGCTGTGTTAATTGGATTATACCGACAAAAAACGTTGAATAAATGTTTCATATACGTAAATCAGTTATGGAAGTCGTCTCGTTTTTAATTTTATCCATAAAAGTTGACGTCGGAGAGATAGACACTAAAGTTAATGATAACAGAAGAAATCGACCGTTTGGGTTTTGAATGCGTTCATGCGATCTTTGTGGATGTGATACCTATGGTGTGATTACTGATTTTTAGGTTTAATGAAAGTTCATGAATCTACTATTACATAACACAGAGAGAGAGAGAGAGAGAGAGAGAGAGAGAGAGAGAGAGAGAGAGAGAGAGAGAGGCCCGGTTAATAATTACCTTATCAAGGCTTTCCGGATTTTGAATTTAGATTAAATGGTACATTTGTTTATTATTCAGGATTTTCTCCCCTATACCCAAGCTCCTGTACTTTACATAATTGGAAGTACAGAAGTTGCAGACGACGACTTTTCCGTAATCTCAAATTTCATTATTCATTTCAGCTCTTAGACCTAAGAAAATTTTTTAATGACTGAATAGAATGAACCTAAGCTGTTAAACGCTTTTAAATGCATCTAAAATGAAATTCGAAATGAAACATAAAACGGGAAATGAGAAAGAGGGTAAAAGTGACGCCCTGATCTTATCAAGGTCCACAACAGAAGCTGGCCTTGATCCCTGTGAGGCCTGAAGAGATTCAGTAAAGTCATCAGCGACAATTTAATCTCCAAAGAAGAGGAGATTTCTTTGCTGTTTTATTATCGTTTCACAAAAGCTTTCTCTCCCTGGTCCACGATGAAAGGAAACGTGGACAATTGTCTTGGCGGCTTCATTCAATTTTTTGGGGAGAAGATGACAGTGGCAAAAGGGTGGTATATATGACAATAAAATCCTTCTTATTTGACGTTTAGTACCTACTGTGTTTCAGATTTAATCAGTAAAAAAAATGAAGTATTTGGCGGATAAGTGAATATTTCATCACAATAAAATTATTATTTATTACATCCGACAATTGACTTTTCAGTTAACAGCTTACAATACCAACATATAATGAACAAGTGAGGAACAATTTTCATCTCAGTAGAACTAGTTGAGAAGTTAATTTTTTTTTCTCATTATTTATTCAAGATGCCAGATACAAAGCCAAGTATCTCAAAGAAAGCACTCAGTATTCTGGCTGTCTAGTGGATGGTTCCACTCGAGCGTGAGATAAATTATTACTTACCTGTTCTAGCTCATCCAATTTCTAATCTTGAATCATGGCTTTGTGATAGTAAGCATTTTCATAAAGTCATCTGTGAACCCTCTCTCTCTCTCTCTCTCTCTCTCTCTCTCTCTCTCTCTCTCTCTCTCTCTCTCTCTCAGATATCATACTGTCCTAGACAGAAAATATTACAAAGAAATGACAATTCTTGTAATAAACAACTTATCAATTAGGCACAGCAATAGAAAGAAGTCATCAGTTTTTTCTGAAGTATATATGCATATATATATATATATATATATATATATATATATATATATATATATATATATATATATATATATATACATATACATACATACACACACATATGGAGAGAGAGAGAGAGAGAGAGAGAGAGAGAGATATGCATATAATAAAAACAAACATGCACATATATGGACATATATATACATATATATATATATATATATATATATATATATATATATATATATATATATATATATATATATATATATATATATATATATATATATATATATATATATATACATACATACATACATACATACATACATGCATACATACATACATACATACATACATACATAGAGAGAGAAATGTGATCCATTGTAGTTAGTTGTTTTAACGAACTATGCAACAGTTCCCTGATAAAAAGACCAGCCCACTTCCTATTAAGGTTTACGAATCGTTCATATCCATCTAAAAATTTTATTTCGATTTTTATCTCATAACAAAAGTCAGTAGTATTTGATTTCTGTAACCTGATCTTTCAGGGGAGCGAGATCGGAAAAAAAACAGTTTCAGCAATATAGAATTTTATTGGCAGTTTGACTTCGCTTAGTTATGAAGAAAAACAAATTTTTCGATTTAGTATTAATCTGCCATTTTGTCATTAAAACAGTAATTAGAGTTTTGGGTTATTAGTCTTCATGTGAAGAGTGAAAAAAAAATTATGATGAGAAAACTGTTTTTATTTTAAGAATTATTATAATGTTACGTTTTATTAACTGGAGTTACGGGTCGGTTACTCGGGGTTGTTGAGCCATCAAAGATGACACATTTGGAGGTTTTCTGTCAGGTAATGGGTCAGGCAGTCAATATTCCCAAGACTTGGTTTCTGCCATAGCATATAAAACATGCAGTCCCCAGATTTAGAATTCAATCCCATACTCTGAATGCTCATTCCAGCTTTCTTTCCTCTTTCATTTTTTTTTTTTTTTTTTTTTTTTTTTTGGATCTTTTAAACCTTATTGGTTTGTATTATTTATTAGATATCCTACTTTGTATGTATGTTATTTATTTACATCTATCCATGTATTTATTGTGAAGGTTATTTTGCTTATTCAAATTGTTAAATTTTTATATTTATCTCCCCATTTATTGTAATTTTTAAAATTTTGCATGGAGGTACATTGGCTAAAAGTCTAGATTGTTGAAACAGATTTTCCCTGCTCGTTCCCCGAAAAGATCAGGTTACGAAAATCAAATACTACTGCCTCTTATGACGTCATAGAAATCGAAAACCAATATTTAGATACAAATGAAAAACTCGTGAACGTAGATAAGACGGGCTGGTCTTTTCAACAGGGAACTGTTGTATAGTTCATGAAATATACAAGCTTCATTTGATCAAATTTATTCTCTCTCTCTCTCTCTCTCTCTCTCTCTCTCTCTCTCTCTCTCTCTCTCTCTCTCTCTCTCTCTCTCTCAGGAATAGGGCTGAACTTTTTGTACTGGTTGGGGAGATTCTTCCCTTTCCTTCCTCCTCCGCTTGACCTTGACGGGGGATCGGATGTGTGTTTGCCCTTGCAATACATTTTGAGAGCAGCTGTTTCACGGTCGCAATAAAGGTATGATTTACTCCTTTGGAGTTTTGTGGTTTTTTTGAGTAGTTGGGAAATAATTATTTTATTGTTCCTCTTTGTGTGGTTTTTCTTTGGTTAATTTAGAGAGCATTATATGGGGTTTTAGCATTTTATGAAATTAAGGTCAGGTCGTATTTGTGGGACATGGAGTTTTATAACAGGGGACAATATGGCAGGTGATGATATGGATGAAAAGACTTTAATTCATAAAATCACAGCAGGGTTTCGGGAATCCAACCTTTCCCAGGCTTAGTTAATGGGGTTCTCCCTCAACCGGTAGAGATTTTTATCGAGGAGTGGATAATTATGAGAAAATCACGTGCCGAAGTGGCATTTAACGAAGCAAGGTGCTTTGTAGCCCTTGAAAGGGGAGATATTGGACAATGTTGTTGTAGCCATTTGTTTAGTAGGTGTAAAACATGGAAGGACCTCCAATGTTTTCTTAGAATGGCATATGGCGCTGCAGAATGCAGAGATGTGGTCCATGATGTAAGGGCATTTTTTAAGATAAGGAAGGGCCAGGATTCCATGGTTGGTTTTAGTTCTAAGTTGTACGATCATGCAATGGACTTTGTGAAGAAATTAAGAGTGTCTGGCTGGGCAATCGGTGACTATATCTCTTTTCAAATGGGATTTTTTCCTGCCGAAAGCTTCTGGATAGTTTCGATAAGAATGTAGGCATTCCAAAGAACCCATCACAGGGAGATTCAGGTTTTTCAATGGGATGCCAGTCACAGGTCAAGTTTTGCTGCAAAGTAGAGAGTAATATGGGATCTACAGGTCCAACACCACAGTTTCGTTGTTTCAGTTGTAATAGGCAGGGGCATAGTAAGAAGAATTGCTGGGTTAGATGTTGTGCAGGGTGCAGTTCTGACCACTTTTGGCGGTAGTACTATGAGGAAAGTTCCTCAGGGGGGTTATTCAAAGGGATCTAGGGATTGGCAAAACTTTTAGAAGACTGATCAACAAAAGGGAAAAGGATAATGAATTGTTCTTGTCATGTAGCGCTTTTAGAAGATGCTCCAGAGCCTGTGGTGAAGGGGACCGTGTCTGGTTCTGAGGTCTTGATTTTTATAGATATGGGTGCCTCAGTCAGTTTATTAGGCTATGATTTTTATCGGTCGATGTTTTCCCAGTACCAGTTAAAACCTTCGGAGGAGAAGGTATGTGATGTTCAGGCTCATAATTTGGATGTTTTAGGTTCAGCGACCATTTGCTTCTTGCTGAGTAATCAGTTAATTAGGGAACCAGTTCTGAAGATAAAGGGCATTGCCTTGGGAAACAGAATTCTATTGGGCCACCCTGCTTACAGGCATAATAGAATCTCTGTGCACACTGGGGTGGGTAGGAGGTATAACAATTGAGGTACCTGGTGTTTTTGTCCCATACGTGGGTATAAATGAAATGGAGGGTAACGTTATAATATATATATATATATATATATATATATATATATATATATATATATATATATATATATATATATATATATATATATATATATATATATATATATATATATATATATATATATATATATTTGTGTGTGTGTTCAACCCCAAGGTTCGAACCAGTATACTTTTGTACTGGCATTTTCTTTAATTCCCTCCTTCATCGCCAGCGCCCTATCAAATGAGGACACCATCATCTTGACGAAGGTAATGTACTAGAACAAGGTTTCTTAGTCAGTCACGATTCCTGTTATTTCTCTGTCTGATTTTAATTTATTTTCCATTGTGCGATCACCTTCAGTAACTTGTGTTGGAGCATCCAGTGTTAACATAATTATGCATTTAGTGTTGAACTGAGTTATTTGGCACCGTCTGTGCATTCCTTCAGTTCCCTTTGAGTGTCTTATTATTCTTGCAAGTAACCGTCTTCCATATATTGCAGAAAGGCCTCGACTGTGGAGTCACTCGGCTCCATCCCATGTGTAGTACCCCTTCTACCCCCCTCTGCAATGTTTCCTGTTATGAAGATATCTTTGGCATAGAAAATTTATCCTGTGCAGGATTCATTCATTTAGCAGGCCCTCATTATTACCTGCCTAGTAATTCGTCATTCTTCTGATCTGTGTTTGTTATGTAAATATACTTAGTTAAGAGAATGAGTTTACATAATTTCTCCCTCATATGAAGAAGGCCCTAAGCCACAGATTTTCCCTTGCTTTGTCTACGAAGTTGCCCTAATATTGAGTCAGATGTGTAATAAATACAGTAGATTTCTTGATAATGTAAGGAACTTCCTGCATTCATCCATTACCGCCCAGAATCAAGTATCCCTTGGGCATTCGTAGAAATATATATATATATATATATATATATATATATATATATATATATATATATATATATATATATATATATATATATATATATATATATATATATATATAATCAATATTTATATACATTCCATAGTATATATATCTTTATAGTCGAATTATATACAAATATTATTGTTCCAAATTCAATAATCCCTATACATTTGGCCACTATATATATATATATTTATAGTATATTTATATATATATATATATATATATATATAAATATATTAATATATATATATATATATATATATATATATATATATATATATATATATATATATATATATAATGTGTGTGTGTGTATGTATGCATATACTGTATATATATCACTGAATTTTAGCTTCCTAAAAGAACAATTTGAAATGATTCGTCATCTACAGATGTACTTTTCAACAATGTTAATTTCCTTTTTTTCCTTATTCTTCTAAATGAGTTTCCCTTCTCTCACCCAGCTTGATGAATTATTATTTTATACTTCTTTTGAGTTTAAGCCCCATTATATAATTATCGTATCTTAGAAACACCGAAAAAAGCACTGATCTAAACATATCAAACAAACAGACAGAAAACATTTGTCCGGAAAATACACTCCAGCTTTAAACTTTGCACTTGTAGCTTAGTCAACATGCAATCACGCTCTCCCGACTTGTGATATTGTCGAATGTTCAGTTGGACATCATATGTGAATAAAAGGCGCAGAGACC
>NC_089747.1:45767539-45832539 GCF_040412425.1 Macrobrachium rosenbergii | reverse complement strand
AAATCAATTATATCTTGCTTTTAAGTTATAGGTTTTAGTTTTCTGTAAAAGAAAACTATTGTGACAGCTTTGTCTGTCCATCCGCACTTTTCTGTCCCCCCTCAGATCTTAAAAACTACAGAGGGTAGAGGGCTGCAAATTGGTATGTTAATCATCCACCCTTCAGTCATTAAACATACCAGATTGCAGCCCTCTAGCCTCAGTAGTTTTTATTTTATTTAAGTTTAAGGTTTCACGCGTCTGGCAGTGTTTTCCGGAGGCGTGCGACACACCGTCACTCCAGCGCATCTGGGAGTAGCTGAGCGTTGTGAGGTCGTAGCTGGTAGTTTTATATAGCATTATACGCTGTACAGAAAACACGATTGTGCCGGAGAAACTTCGGTGCATTTTTTACTTGTTTGGTATTAACCTAAGATTTTTGGTCGTATATTTCGACGAACTAATAAATCCGTATTTTTTTTTTTTTAAGTTACTGGCTAAGAAGTCATCCAGGAATTCTGCTTTGACATCTGGGCTACTTTTGTTCCGAATTAGCTTTGCTTCTTACAAGATACTGTATCATCTACCTATCTGTCTGTCTCTCTATCTATCTGTCTATCTAAATATTTCTCAAGGTCTTGATGTATATCCATAAATATATCACAAATTAGATTTTATATTTGATGATCACATTCTTTTTATTCATTTCATGTTTTGTGTGTAAAAGTTAGATTACATGTAGTTAGGTACTTTGTAATGTAAAGCATTGCTAATTCCAGCGAATTAGCTGAATTCACTGGTATGTCAACAACACACGCATAAAAGAAAGTTAAACATTATTGCTTTAGCACTGGATTCTACTGGTTCCCTCAGATGTCGTGCAATTTTGGAAATAGTCTGAAAGGGCAAGTGAATAACTTCCACGGAGCGTTTGTTGTTGACTTAAATTTTAATGAATAATTAGGTTACATTTAATGACAGACGGCATAATTAACTTGGTTTTTAATAATACGTGCTTCAGTACTTAAGTTATATAAATAACGATTTTTGGGGGCATTCAGAGCAACAAGGATTGTTAGAGACTGGAAGATGGAGTTATATATTCTTTTATTATTTTTAAAGTGCGCATTAAAGCCGAGTTTGTTAACAGCTTCCTACGATACTTGAATGTTTCTCCTACGATTTTGCACAGAACCCTGCTTTCATTATTATCAGATTACAGTATATTAGGTAATCAGCTGCTTCAATTCTTCAGCCAACCTTTTAAATGTTCGCTACTCATATCTTCCTGATTTCCATTAAATTCATTATCCTAAGTCTAAGCAGAGTAACTATATATATATATATATATATATATATATATATATATATATATATATATATATATATATATATATATATATACATATAATATATATATATATATATATATAAAAAGTTCAACAAAAGCATCTAAAAAGTTCCTTTCTTTGTCAGACGCCAGCATTAATACTTTCAAATTCATGATCATTATATTTATTAGTAATATGATTACAGTCAGTAATAATGGAAAAATAGTCATATAAATGATCAAAGATACTACTGGGAAAAACTATTTTGATTTGGAATGATTAGAAAATTTATTATAGATCGTAGTCGTCAGATGCCAATAATACTGACAGAGGTTGGTTTACCTGCTGCCCCAGTTTCATGCAGTTAAGTATTGACATATATAATGGAGAAGCTTTTAGTCCTGTGCTTTTGAGTGGATTCGATGGCGCTTACATCAGAGATAATGTGCTTTGAAAGCATTTTAATTCAGTAATTACTCCTAACTCCAAATTTACATGGCAAACAACATGCATGCCTGCCTACACACTTCAGCTCGCATGATGTATTGTTACAGACATATTTTCACAGTGAAAATACTGACCGGTTCCGCTTTTTCATGTGTGTATACGTGTGTGTACGTACGCTTGTGGGTACGTAAAAATCTGACAAATATCTCCATATATACCAAAACATGCGACGACGGAAACAGAAACACTGTCAGAAATATTTTTATTTAAGTTTGTCTGAAAGATTTAAAAAAAAAAAAAATATATATATATATATATATATATATATATATATATATATATATATATATATATATATATATATATATATATATATATATATATATATACTGTATGTGTGTGTGTGTGTGTACATGTAATTTTTTTCATTCATATATATATATATATATATATATATATATATATATATATATATATATATATGTATATATATATATATATACTGCGAATCCCAAGCATTTTTTTCATGCATGATTCCATTGACACACAGTCATGAAACTTGCAAGTAATATCTTGGTCGTCACGGAAGATTTCACTTTGAGGTGAAGGTCGTCAGGTCGACCTCATGATCATTATATCTTATCTTCTTGTCATTAGTCGATGATGAGTTCGCCCATCGCAGATGCGGTCAGTTCGCGAGTAAGTTCAGGTCAATTTTAGCATTTTCTGGTCCAGTCTGTGGAAAACTCCAGACAAAGAAGTTGCTACTATTCCACACAAAGCAGCAGTAACCGTGCAGTCATGCATACACAATAACATAAACCAAAACATGGTTCTAAAAAAATCGTATTTACAAATCGTTTTAGAAAATTGGTTTTTGCAAAATGTGAATTATAAATAATTTTAAAAATTTCTTTTTGTAAGAATAAAAATGGGGGTGTTACTTAGAATTTTTATTTAATCAACTTTTTGTAAAACGTATAATTACAAATATTTTGAAAAACTACTTTTTTTTCGTGACTGTTCCATGTTAACTTCTACTTGAAAATGAATAACTAGTGCTATGATAGTCATGCCTGACCTCAGAACCCACAGACTTTTGGTTCCCAAACGTATGATGAGATATTTTTTTTTATGCTATTTTACCGCCAACTTGCCATGGAAGAATTTCCAGAGGTTCGTTTATAGCGCTGCTCCATTTGTTATTTGTTCTGTAAAAACAGGAACATTCTTCCTTTCGCTTAATCAGTATTGCAAACCTGAGTACTGACCAAATATATATAACCAAATATATATATATATATATATATATATATATATATATATATATATATATATATATATATATATATATATATATATATATATATATATATATATATATATATATATATATATATATATATATATATATATGTGTGTGTGTGTGTGTGTGTGTGTGTGTTTGTATGTATATATATATTAGTATATATATATATATATATATATATATATATATATATATATATATATATATATATATATATATATATATATATATATATATATATATATATCTATATCATATGTGTAGACATCAAAGGAATACTGTATTGTTGAACATATACGGTTCTAGAATAAACAAAGGTGGTAGTTAAATAATGCTTCCAAAGACGAAGAGCCTTATATCACTTTTTGAGCGATGAAATCCTGATCCATCATTTAATCTATTGTATGTCACATAAGGTTACATCGCGTGTGGTTTGGCTCATAGCAGCGTCAAGGAAAGAGGCCAACTTTGAATTCATCCAATATATTTGGACGTCAACAGCGTACGTAAAAGGAATGTGTATTATTTTTAGCTCTGAACTTCCTTTGTGACCTCGTTTGCACATTTTCCCGAAATGTCACTGTGTTATTAATGTACAAAGAACAAAATGCCTTTAGAACTCGTCTGAAATGGCAAATGCACACGTTATGCGATGTGTTTTGTACACACATTTTACCAAAATAAACATTGTTTTTATAGTATGCAACATTTCTCTAATATTGACGAATAATCAACACCGGTAGTGTTCTTCTAAATTATAATAATTCCTTTAAATAATCTTGAAAATGACAGTAGATATGAAGAGATTGAAACGACCGTTTTTTGAGATTTTCTTGTTGATTTGTCTTGCAGTCAGTAAACGTAATAAGAATATGCTCAAATATTTTTAGTGTTTTATTTGTATATAGCTAATATGTTATTTTTTTTTTTTAAATTATGTTTTGAAGTATTTTTTCACTTGAATACAAAAGAAAAAATGCGGAACAGACTTCCAACTAGTCGGCAGCAATAAGTCTTATTTATACTTCACAATATTCCTGATTGTCTTTTACAAATGTCTCTCACATCGTATGTGGTTACAAAAAACCCTTCGCTGACTGAGCAATTGGAAAATGGTGCCTTGATCATTCCTAGAGTCGTTTTTTAATTAATAACCATTCCTTAACATTCAATAAATTCACTCTTTCAGTTGAATATCTCAAGAAAAAAATAAAAGGTATTGAAAATATGTTTCTGACTCTTGTTTACACTTTGCCATTATTTTAGTGTGATCTGGCGTGGTTAAACATTTGGAATGTAAAAAGCTCTTGTGAATCGATGGTGAAACGTGCAATACTTCTATATTATCATTTGTTAATTCTTGATAGCAAGAAATTCTAAGTGGTTGGATGCAGTTTTGAACGAACAATTTTCAAATGAGTATTACGTGATTATGGAAGGGATAGAGAAGTGGTAATCCGCGAGATAGTCGAGGCACATATTACAGAAAGAGGTCTCGAGTTCTACAGTTAAATAAGGCTTTCCGAGAGGACAAAAAGTTTTGATCTTAAAGCGGATATTCGGTCGAGTCTTTATTATGTACTGAACCGCGTCTTGAATTTGCATGATGCCACCGTGGGAAAGTCTGTAAAAAAATTAACTATACACATATACATATTACAGTTGAAAACAGTTTTGCTTTTTGGGGGAGTGGGAAGTAGGGACTGGGATGGTGTCTGTGAAGGGATTCGAGGAAAGTAGGAAAAATGGGAAAAATGAATGCGTGTATTTTCAGGTGGTTTGATGGTTGAGTGTTTTTATTTAGAAAACGGAAAAGTCGAATGGTATTTTAAGTTTTCTAAAACGCATTGAAAAATTCATCTGTCACTTTTACTCTTTATTTGCTAGTCTACTGTGAAGTCTATATTGTTATCTTGTGTATTGACTATTTTGTTTCTTCTCTATTCTAGTATAGTTACATTTACTAGGTAGTAATTTCTCCAACAAAGGGGTCCACGACCCTGTAAGAGATTGCCTCTTTTACTAGTGTGACATTATTATATCTGTCTCCCAAATCAATTTGGTTACAATATCCATGCTCTGCTGTTTTTACTGCCATCGTAGTAGGAGACCTGATTACTTTCTCTGGTTTTATGTATGAGCCTGCCAAGGGCTTCTAGAAAGAAACTTTTGTTAGCCTGAGGGCTCTCCAGTAACGCTTGGAACATCCGTAAAAAGTCTATGCCATTTTCCCTTAGCTGACATGCCCTCTCATTCATGCTTTTAGGATATTAAGGTCATTCAAAACAATTTTCATTCTGGTTATTCAGTACTTTCAAGGGTTTACCTTACTCCACCTTCTGACATTCTTGCAGAGAAAATGGGTGGTTTTCTTGAAGGGAGGAACAATTAATAATAATTTAAGCGAGCAGTGAAATGGCTCGTAAAGTAGCTTTTGTTACGCATTAGATACGCTCTCCTTGGCAAAATATCAGTTCTTCGTTGGGCGAATGGGTTCCGTGCTCAGCTAGCACGCTGCTGCCCGCGAGTTCGAATCTCCGACCGACCAGTGAAGAATAAGAGGAATTTATTTCTGGTGATAGAAATTCATTTCTAGCTATAATGTGGTTCGGATTCCACAGTAAGCTGTAGGTCCCGTTGCTAGGTAACCAATTGGTTCTTATCCACGTAAAATAAATCTATCCTTCGGGCCAGCCCTAGGAGAGCTGTTAATCAGCTCAGTGGTCTGGTTAAACTAAGGTATACATAACATTGGCAAAATATCTTGTTTATTCCCGGCATTAGGCTGTATCATGACGGAAAATTAATTATTATACAGTATATGTTTTATAGCACATTGCTATAGATTACCAGTGTTGCATGTTAAACAGGTTAGAAAATTTACCCTTAAGTAGGATTTATCCATTTCCAAAATATTCATTAAACCTTTCCTTCACCTTGAGGAAAATTAATCAGTGGAAAGTTCTACCTGGTCCTCCGGCCGTCGGGCAACATCATTCGGTTCAGTTGAGTTTTTTTATTTAAGGTTTCATCTTCACCAGCATAATGGCGATGAAGTTCCTAAAGTATCGACGGCTGAGAGAACAAACACCTGGTAACGGAAGAGGGGAGAGAAAAGCTTAATTACTTATTTATGTTGTATGTTTACTTTTTGTTTGTTAGTGCAATCGAAGGAATTCCACAAATTTAAAGTTTTTTTTTCTACAGAACTGAAGTATTTGCTATTGTTTTCCTTTTGAAATTGATTTAATGTTTATTATAATTTTTTTTCATTTTTGCCTTGTTTTTTAGATAATATTGAATAAATACTTGCAGATATTATTGAAGAACGTGCAAAACAAACTTTGTTATTTTCAATTTGTGCACAGTTTACTTATTTCTGACGTGTTTTGCAAGTTGTACTTTTTCCTTAGAACAAAGTAGAAAATTATCTAAATCTGTTTGAATTATCACTATTCATCAGCATGATCCTTTTTTTTTTTTTATTTTTTAACATTGCCTGTAAAGACAAATACATAACGGCATTTTTGACAAGACTGGTGGCAAGATGTTGAAAGTTCATATGTATATATATATATATATATATATATATATATATATATATATATATATATATATATATATATATATATATATATATATATATATATATATATATATATATATATATATATATATATATATATATATATATATATATATATATATATATGTGTATGTGTGTGTGTGTGTGTGTATATATATATGTATGTATGTATGTATGTATGTATGTATGTATGTATGTATATTGTCACAAATATATATATATATATTGGTATGCTGCTCTCGGCTCTATGTGCTCTTGCAGTAAGGACAAAAATCCCATCCACTGAGGTGGTGAGGGTACCCCGCAGTCCAGGACATTGAGAGCGAAGTGGTATTGGGATCACAGTTTTGAGAGAAGGGTCAGGACAGGTAAAAGCATTAGATTAGTCATGGGGCTAAAAGGCCTGCCTCATAACATGAGGAACTAGGGAAATTTTGTTTTCAGTTCTGCATTTAGATGGGTCCCTCTAGAGTAAAGTACTTGACTGTTCCATTCTTTGTTATCATCATAGTCAAAAGTTACATCCAGTTTTACTAAATTATGAGCAAGTGTTGCCAAACAGTGAAAACCTTTTTTAATATCAGCATTGCCTGTTTTAAAAAAATATTAAACTGTATGTGTGTCTGAGATAGCAAGAGACAAACATTTATGGCTATTTATTTACTAACTATTCTCTTCCATTTCCCTTCGTATCCCCACCCTCCAACCACGCCATGCACTGTAGGCGTTTCTTTTTCTTCCTTTCCCTTGCTTTCATTGCCCGCAATCCATTGATGTCACCCCTGAGGATAAACATTCTTTCCAAAGTTCGTTCTCTATTCAGTCTGCCCTCCCCAATCTCTTATATGGCAAAAAAAAAAAGTCACTCCGAGGCGCTTTTATTTTTCTAACGTTTTTCCTGTAACTGTCACAGAACACCTGACAGTGGTTTTTTATACGCAAAAATAAAGAAAAGCAAAGATAAAAAATAAAACAGTAGAGTTTGGGTTTTGAATGTGTGTCGGCGTGATACAGTGGCGATGATATCCATGATATTTAATCCGTTTCAGGCGAGAAAACCAGATGTTTTTGAGAGAATAGTCGAAAAGAGACAAAAAGATTGACGGGGTCCGTGATAGCTAAACGTTATGGGCTTAGGGAAGGATTAGTGTTTGTAGACTTAGGAGGAATCTGGGGACAGGTTGATAAATGCAAAAGGACTGCATGTAAGTAAGACTTAGAATATAAATGCAGCTGGACTACGCCTTGTGAAGTCATTTCTACAGGATAAGCTTGATAATGTGGACTGTTTGTCCAAGAAAAGCTTGAACTTTTTCTGAATAAATACTCCCATTGATATCATCCAGTTTGAATTTCGGTCCTTTTAACTGTTCTACTAATGCACAGAACAATTGTTAAGAACTAAAGTTAATAAAAATATATGAATATGTGTGTGTGTATGTACGTGTTTGGGCGCAAAACTGGGCTAGTAACAATAATAGCCTAAATTCAGATGCCGACAGAAAAGAGTTTATCAAGATGAAAAGATTTTTTATATCTGGCCACTGATAAAAGTTAAAAAAAAACTAGTGATGTACAAACTCTATTTGTTCTTTCATATATCTTTTCACAGTACCTGTTTTGCAAAAAATTTCTCACCAGTTATTTGCTCAAAATCCAGTAACATTTTCTTAATAAGAAAAGGTCTTTAGTCAGACCACTGCAGCAGTCAAGGCCATATTTATATCCGTTCTTGTTTTCTTAAGGAATTTCCTCTCATGTAAATTACCTCAAACTTATACCCGCCTGATAACCCATGAAGAACTTTCATCAGCGGCTTCTGCATATTTTGAAAATGATCTAGAATGTCATTTAGTTCCCTGTAAATGCAAAGGGCCTTATCTGCTAAGAAGGCCGATGCGTTTCCACCATTTTCCTTTCTTTGCCACTCTGTGCTCCCGTCAGATCCTTCTAGATTACTTACCGTTTATCCACTGGGAGGATCTACTGGTTCCTTTCTGTCAGAGTGACGGAATCACCTAAAGCTAAGTTCACATTCCGATGTCAACTTACGCATGCGCACGCACCTGGCCGGAATACATGAAACTTCCATGATATTTAAAATAGGCCCACACCACAACTGGATACGTGTCACGGGACGATGTGCGTGATGCATGCGTATATATAGTGCGCCGCAAATGTAAGCACTATAAGGGTGACGTGGATGACGAACAATAGGCGGCGCAGGCAGAAGTAAATGCGTGGCAGAGCACGTAACACCAACGTCACGTATACCGTGTGTTTGTTTGTTTTTCTGCGTAACTGGAGTTACGCTAACGTCACGTTGGCCCCACGTACTGCTGGGTTAAACCCCAGCTATATAAAAACACCGGCAGCTGCACATTTAGTTGAGCTAGTCAATGCCGTAATACCACAGCGACAAGACATACTGGTAACGTGCTGAAGCAACATGGACAACATAGCTGAAATGCGTCAACTCATAGCTATAGCACGTCGGATAGACCAGAATTGTTGCCACTTGTCATTGAGTATGTTGTCATGTTTGCTTTGGAGCTTGCAGTGATTGCTGCAAAGCACTTAGGGCAGAAAAAATTCGCCCAAGGAGGGTGTGGGCGTGGCCGTACCTGCAGAAAATTAGATGGAGCAAGGTCATTATGACAACCTGATGGCGGAGTTGTCAACGAAGCCCCAGAGCTGTACAGAAATTTTACCCAGATTGACAAGGACCTCTTCAATGAAATTGTTGAACGGGTCACACCCCACATTCAGAAGAAAGTGACATTCTGGAGGAAACCCATTGAGCCAGGCCTGTTGTTTGCTATCACCCACGCTTCCTCAAATACAGGTGATTCCTACAAGAGTCTGCAATATTTCGTTCGGGTAGCCCACAACACCATTAGTCTCATATATTTAGAGACCTGCAGGGCCATTGTTGCTGCCTTCGTGGGATGAGGAACTGCAGGTGCCACAAACACCTGAAGCGTGGCAGGAGGTTGCAGGTTTTGAGGAACAATGGAACTTTCAGATTAGACAGAAAGAGCTTTATCAGATGAAAGCATTTTTATATCTGTCCACTCCCATAATAGTGATGTAACAAACTTCTATCCATTATTACTTGCAGTTGCATCTTTTCACAATTCCTGTTTTGGAATTTAATTTCTCAGACGGTGTGTATTTCCCAGACCCGACTGGCAGAAATTTGTTGGAAGAGGAAAAAATCTTCCCAACAGGATGCCACTGCAGGTCAACCTAATGGATTATATCCCTTCTTGTTGTTGGCGATGATGCCTTCCCCTGAAATTACCTTAAACTTATACCCCTGACCCCAAAAGAGGACTTTCATCAGGAGGAACGGATTTACAATTCTGAAAATGTTAAGAATGTAATTTACGTTGGAGTAAATGCGCCTTTGGGATTCTGGCAAACAGATTCCGAGTTTCCACACTGCAATATGCTTTGAAGCCTGACCATATAGAGCCATTAGTGATGTCTTACATGTTTATCCACTGGGATGATCATAAGAAGAAATCTTTTCGAAGACAAGAAGGAGATCAGGAGCACCCTGTCACACACTGTCATCCCTGGTAGCTGGAGGAGTGACCCCTTGCTCCTTAGGAAGCAGCCCTTCCAATCTGTGACCGGCAAGATAAGAGGGATGCAAAGGAATGTAACTTGTTTAAATTGCTGAAGGAATACTTTTCAACCAAGAGTTTTGAAAGGCTTTTTCGTGCACTGGCAGGAGAACATGATTTAGTTAAAATGCATAATACCTGATTGTTGTAATTACTTAAATGTCTGTTCCTGCATATATTTTGGACTTATTTAAAATTCAATAATGTATCAATTCAGGATTATTTTTTGCCCTGTGCATTTGTGTACTTTTGTTTGTTTTAGTTGATTTAATAAAGATATTGCTCAAATCTATGATATATTACTCTTATCAATACTTGGTAATTGGGAAGAGGAAAGCAAAACATGACTTTGCAAATTTATGTTTAATCAATATGAAACAAAATACATATAAATAAAAGAAAAGAATGTAGTTATTTTGCCCTTTTAATAATTTCTTAACATGGAATCTATTCTGATATGATAATTCTCTCATTTTTGAAAAACTACCTTTCTTATTATTTTTTTATTCTGAGGTGATAATTCTGTTCTTGAAAGTACCTGCTCTTAGCATTTACATTGTTGATATTCTGATATTAAAATTCTATCTTTTTGAAACTACCTTCTCGCCTCGTTAAGATTTGTGTGACATTTTATATGACTTGCTAATATTTTGCCTGTTGTTATTTTGCTTCTGTGCACATATGTTACATAACAGTATTTTGAACTTATTTCAAAGTCAATAATGAAATGTTAGTGTATTCAGGTTCATTTTGCCTTCTTTATTTGTGTACATGCATTATAAATACTTATTGAATAATGATATTTGAGCAGAGGATAAGCTAGACATGATATTGCAAAATATATTTATTTAATATAAAACAGAAACATACACATACATAAAAGCAAAAGGAAAAACAACAGTATATACATTAACTCTGTAAATTGTTAAGGAATGTCGTGTCAAAGAAGGTTGCTGAGATCTTTTGGTGTGGATGTCAAAACTGTATTTCAGGATTTCCAGCTGCTGCTGCATGCCGAAAAGGCTGGCAGGAACTGCAGGTGCCTGACACTCTGCTGTCACTGCCATTTGTAGCTTCATGATTGTATATAAATCACGGTGTGATAAAATTTCATAACAAGAGCTGCGTGTTCCAAATCGTTACCAATGAACTGTCATGGCGGAGGTGGGTCATTGTCGAGGCTAGTACACTTAACCCCTCATATATATATATACGACATCTCGGCAAGAGATTTATACCTCTCTTGATGGCTCAATGGTTTACGCAAGGAGTCGCTGAATAGGCTTTCGTCGCGGGTTCGTGTCCCCACGATTCCAATTCATTTATCACTTATATAAATTCCTTCGGCGACAATTCTCCAACGGAGATATACCGAGGTAGCTATCTGAATTTCGATATTGTGCGACATTTGTAGACATGATTGTATATAAATCACGGTGTGATAAAAATTTCATAACAAGAGCTGCGTGTTCCAAACGTACCAATGAACTGTCATGGCGGAGGTGGGTCATTGTCAGGCTATAAATGTTTCCCAATTCACGTCACTTACATAAAAACAGTACGACATCTCGGCAAGAGATTTATACCTCTTTGATGGCTCAATGGTTTACGCAACTGAGTCGCTGAATAGGGGTTTCGAGAAGGGTTCGTGTCCCCAAAATTCCAATTCATTTATCACTTATATAAATTCCCCCTTCGCAACAATTCTCCAACGGAGATATACCGAGATAGAGTGAATTTCGATATTAAAGAAACATTTGTAGCTTCATGATTATATATATATATATATATATATAATATATATATATAATATATATATATATATATATATATATATATAGAGAGATATATATAGCTTGTCATGATAAATAATATTGCCAAGACCAGGAAGAACATTCTTTATTGTACAAGCTTTCGAGGTATAAAACCTCATCATCAGGCTGAAAAAAAACACAAGGATGAGAATCAATAAAATTACAATAAAATGAATTGTCATAATAAATCTTCAGCAAAAATACTAACCTGTATATAAAATGAACAAGTAAATACAAACTAAAAGGGTGAGACGTAAAATAACGAAAAATTAAAAACACAAAAATATGAAAATAAAACTAAATATAAATATAAATAAACTACCACTCACAAATAAAATATTTAACGACCTAATTGATACCTACTATGAAATTATACGATAGCTAGTTGAATACCAGACGAGTTGTTGTTCAATTCCCTTCATCTTTTTAATAGTCAGCAGACTCTGAAATTAAAAGGTCCAGTCTATTTGAACAAAAAGACAGTACCCGAAAATCCAGGTCAGTGAAAGGATGGTCTTGTGTTAAAATCACTTCTCTAATGGCAGAAAAAAGGTGGTTTGGAAAGAACATAAACAACCCTTTGAGAGAAAGACCTCAGCACTGATTCAGTGTCACAGCCAGAAGTGGCTACTAATCCCATTAGGGACCACACTGGTAGAAATCAACAAGTAAATGACAAGGAATTAAGGTCCACAAACAGTATGCAGACTCTCAAAAGTGATCTTATAAATCTAAAGAAAACAAATAGGTTTCTGGGGGTGAGGGAAACAATGCTTAAGTATTTCTTGTAACTTTTTTCGGACCATATAGCTACTATGACCAAGGTAACAATATATGATAATCGTTTTATAATATATCTATATATTTCCATAAATATTACATATTTTATAAATTTCTTTTGATATTCATATTATGGTCATGACTTTCAGGTGGAAAGCAAAACCCAAATAATTTCAAGTCTATAGTTGAACCTGAGCAAGAATTTTGTTCTACCAGTTGGTAGCAAGAATGTTCTAACATATACAAAAATTCCACTGCTCATTTGTGCATATGGTATCACGTATTTTTATTTTGTTCTGTTCTCTTTTCTAGTGCTTTAGGTTTGACATATATAAAATTTGTCACAAGACTTACGAGGAATTTTATACCACCTCGAGAGTTTAGTATTGTTCGGATTCTTTATAAACACTGTTTCATTGTTTTAAAATTCATTAACGCGTTAACCACAAAAATTCTTATTGTGATGGGATGATTTCTATTATATATATTATATATTGTATATATAATATATGTTTTATTTTATATAGACTCTTTTTGCCGCTTCTAATGCACTGTCTAACACACTGTCAGGAATTTGAGTTTCATTGCCTGTTTCCTAATCTTATTTATATTTACTATCTGGAAAAGATATTGTGGGCTAAACATGCACTGGCACCAGATTGCAATAGATTAAATAACTTTTCTTCCATTCCAACCATACCTGACTGTAACCCATAGATGTTTTCAAATAAACCTTCTGCAGTTAACAAAAAATTATTTCTGTAATTATCATTATGACTTGCTATCTGTAAATAGAATATTTGGGGGTTTAGTAAGTATTGGCATGAAATTTGGTGATCCTTCATTGACAAAAAATTTTTAGTGTATAATCCATGTTTTCAAGTAATGAGATGAATAGTGACTAATAAAATTACCTTTAAGTCCAGGGTCACCATAAACCTCACATAAATATTAAATAATCAATAATTAAAAATTACCCAACTATCATTTAAATAAAAAAAGACAGTGGAATATAATATCACAGGGGGGAAATTTCCTGATAAAGTAACATTAACAATGGTATTTTCTTTTGGAGAAATTTCAGGGATAAAATTAGGATAGTTGGAGGATCCACTTTTGAGATAGAATCCATTTGAGAGAAATGAGAAGAGAGTAAGAAGAATAAGAAAGTTTCATCCAGAGTTTTCCCGGGATGGAGAAAGGTTGGTAAAGAATAGAGTTTCCTCATCCAGTTAACTGGGAATTCTCTTTATATCATCGTGGAAGGTGAGACGAAATTAATATAGAGAGAGATATAGATAGATAGATATATATATATAGAGATATATATATAGAGAGAGAGAGAGAGATATATATATTATATATATATATATATATTTATTATATAATAAAAGTTATATATATATATATATTATTTATTATATATATATTATATATATATTATAATCACCTGGTATTGTTTATGCAAAACAAACATCAAATAAAGACTTTCGGTTCTTACATGAATCACCTGGTTTTTGGAATTTTGACAGAAGATGGTACATAGTTAGAAATCACTGAATATATACTACAAAGACAGTATTGAGGAACATTAATTTGAGACTAAAGACTCAAGATGTCAAGTGTGGCTAAAATCTCACTAGGACTGTTTAGAAATCACAATTTACTGGAAGGGGCAATATGACAAACATGCAGACCGAAGGAGACTATAAATCCAAACCTAAGGCTAATAGTAGAAGAATAACTGTTGTTTAAACACTTGTGCAACAGAATCGTGTGGTGTTGTAGATGACAGAAAAGACACTCATTACAAAGTTTGCACAGGATTTTTCTGAAAATTTCCAACAGAGTCACATATGATATTCATACAAATTGAGTATGAACTTTGATATTAATAAAAGCATTTCCAAATAACGGGCCTAAGGTTTTAATTTTGTTTTACAGGATGGATTAAATGCGAGGAAGGCATTATATCAATAAAATTCTCATATTCATTCGAAAGAAATAGCACTGAACTATAAAAATGATTTGTCCTATTTACGATTATTACATTTACATTTTCCGAATATTCCTCTTCCCAATAGCTATGACGCTGAGTCATCTTTCTTAAAATCCTCCCTTTTTTATCGTAAAATGATACGCGTTATTGGTAAATTTATAATTATTACGCTTGAAATTTTTGCAGGAGAATCGAGTCAGAAGGAATATTATAAAGTGCCGTCGCATACGGTCATACCCAAATCTGTTATTGTTGTAATTTTTGTGATAATTCACGAAAAGTACTCTTAAAAATGCAGTATTATCATGACATGCCATTTCAATTTGATAATAGGTTTTCATCACTTGCACTATTATAAAGTAGTTATGGAATGTTTACATAACTGAGTGAGCCACATAATAAGTTATATATACATACATATATATACATATATATATATATATATATATATATATATATATATATATATATATATATATATATATATATATATATATATATATATATATATGTGTGTGTGTGTGTGTATGTTTATACAAAATATATATATATATATATGTATATATATATATATATATATATATATATATATATATATATATATATATATATATATATATATATATATATATATATATATATATATATATATATATATATATATATATATATATATATATATATAACATATATATATATACATATATAGAAATAACACACAATCACGTGTGGAACAGAAATAAATTTCTGACCCACTTCAGGATCGAACCCAGGTCTTTCAATTGAAAGACAAGGGCGCTGTCCACTAGGCCATACAAGTCATAAAAGAAGTTGGAACCTGAGTGCCACTGCACACAAGGAATTACCTGAGCAAGCTAACTGCTTGCATACCAGCTTGTTTTCCCCAACTTCCCGACTCAGCAATGACCCAATTGACAGCATTTCATTCAATTATCCCTTCAGAAATATATATATATATATATATATATATATATATATATATATATATATATATATATATATATATATATATATATATATATATATATATATATATATATATATATATATATATATATATATATATATATATATATATATATATAGATATATATATAGGAGTAGTTATGGAATGTTTATATAACTGAGTGAACCACACACACACACATACATGCATACATATATATATACATATATATATATTATATATATATATATATATATATATATATATATATATATATATATATATATATATATATATATATATATATATATATATATATATATATATATATATATATATATATATATATATATATATATATATATATATATGTATATATATATGTATTATGTATATATATTATATATATAATAAAAGCACGTTAAAAGAAAAAGAAAGAAAGAAAGATATGTATATATATATATGTACCGTATATATGTGTGTGTATGTATGTATGTATATATGGATAGATAGATAGGTAGATTGATAGATAGATAGATAGATAGATAGATAGATATTGTGTGTAAAGAGGGGCCATGTTGACAAGTGTCTGTAAAGGAGGCAAAAATACTTTCATTGTTTCATGCCGGCTAAATAAAAGAGGCCATTAACGGTACGTGAATGCTTAAAAAAACAAAAAGAAAACGGAGATGAAAGCATATCCTTGTATTGTGTCCACTTACTCAAATGACAGGTCGAAACTGATATCCTAAAAAAGTTATACACAATGGTATTATAGCTTTAACAATAGGCCTGTTTTTCCTGATATATATATTTTTTTTTTTTTTTGATGAACGGTTTGGGAGAGACTCATATTTCTTGATAGCTATTGAACATCTTTGATATTTAAAACTCTTTCTTTGCAGTTTCATCGCTGTCATCGGCTGTATAGGTTTCGAATTCATTTCATTCACAAACTTCTTCCTTTCTCGCGCTCTCTGTACTATGTGCATACATATACAACTGCACACACATATACGTGCACATGAACATTTAAACCGGGAATGTTTACCTCCTTCAAACTTATTGGTAACTCCCATACCACTCAAAATAACGAAAATGCTCGTATAATTCTTACTTACCTTAATCTATCGTGATTCATTTACCTAAGAATATTTTCATCAAAATAAATATAAAAAAAGTTTTCAGATATTCTTAGGTTAATCAAGGACAAATGTGTTGTTATTCTTGTATTATATAAAAAACTAATGTAAGGAGACATTGTGAACATAACTTCATTAAATGCCTCTTCATGTGAACATAAAACAGTCCATTTAGTGGATGTTAAAAGTTTAAACAATTACAAGAAAACAAAATTTTTCCCGTTATGCAAAGCGGATTATAATGAGTACAGAAGCTTTCGAGAAAATTAGATTCCTTGAGAAAATTACCCAGGAAAGAAGGAAATTGTTTTCTTGATGGGAAAACTCTGTTCCAAAAAGCCTTTAGAACTAAAAGGTAACCAGATTATAATAGATTAATGATTTTTTTAATTTTTAATCGACGGAACAAAAAATCATTAACGGAAATAGAGGCGAATATAGCTTGTTTTTATCATACTTTTGAGTGATGCTGATGAACAAAAATATGTACCTGCACACAGACATATCCACACACACACTTTATAAACACACATATATATATATATATATATATATATATATATATATATATATATATATATATATAATATATATATATAAATATATATATATATATATATATATATATATATATATATATATATATATATATATATATATATATATATATATATATATATATATATATATATATATATATATATATATTGTAAAGATTAGTTTATATGATATTTCTACTTTGCTTATATATAGATAAACCTCTGTCTATTTTGAACCTGTGAGAGGTAGTAAATCTGGTATATTTCATAAAAGTCAAATTTATGTGAGACGCTCAGAAGCTGAAATTTTGCCTGGGGCAGTAAATGGCTTGCCCGTTTTTCTTTGGTAAAATTCGGCCATACATCGCGCCCCCACTCCCGTCCAGAAGCAATAAAAGGTCAGGGCGAGAGAAGCTCGCTCTCACACAGTCGCTAGTTTAAGCCAAGAGGTCACGTCAGACCTCGCCCCCGCCCTTCTTTCCTTCGTTGGAAGTTGACTGCCCTTTGCTCCGTATGGCCATCAAAGATTGCAAGTGGGGATTGCAAGTCCCAAAAGCGAGCAGAAACTCAATTTTCATCATCACAAGGGCGCCCTTTTCCACCCCCCAACCTACGACTTGAAAGCAGTTCCTTATTTGTCGACGAACACACGTGGACCCTGGCAGAAGACGCCGCTGGACGCCGACGTCAGCCTTACGCCTCTAAATGTGGTAAAATACCTAAACGAGTTGCTTAGTCATATTAGTTCGCCCTTACATTTATTAAACTTTTGGGCCTATAACATTCCTGATGCTTCTTGGTTCAATCCCGGCCCACGTGTTCAATCCTTGCTCTGAGTCACAAGTAACGCCTCGGGAAGCCATTGGCGCCCTCAGCGCACACTCTTGTAGCTAATTCATTCCCCAAATTCCAGCATTAGATTGTAACCTACGCCTCATATCGTTTCAGAAGGACGATCGTAGCAGAATTCTCCTTGGTCCGTGTTCCTTTCCCAAGCTCCCCACCACCCCCTTCATTCTGCAGAGCAATTTAACGTGTTTCAGTTCATTTGATCTTGTGTGTTATGAGAATATACCTATTTTTGTATCCACGTGTTTCACACTTCCCTTTGAGAAAGAGCCCTCCGCTCCTTGTACCACAGTTTGTGTTTTTATATGTCCTGGTTATCTTGCAAGGCCATTTTACAGTAAAGTAATAAATGTGGATCTTATTAACCACCTCTTCATATAAATATATATATATATATATGTGTGTGTATCATGTGTATACACACACACACACACATATATTATATATATATATATATATATATATATATATATATATATATATATATATATATATATATATATATATATATATATATATATATATATATATATATATATATAAAACTAGATACTTCTTCTTCAATTTTATTTCTTGTATCTCTATTTTGCTGACCTATCACTCTAACTCCCTCTTTTCAATTTCTTAATCACTGAATGGCCCAAAAGAACCCCAGTGCTTGGCTTGACAGCCTAAATTTCATAAAATCAATTAAGATATTGACCACGATTCCATCCTGTACCTCAGCCCTACCTATTGTTATTTTCTTAGGGGCTTACTTGTATCATAACTGTAGGACACTCAAATGATAGTGCAATAATTTGCCATTCCTGCCCCTATCTCAAAAGGTTTTATTTCATACCTGCTCTGTTCTTCTTTGGAAAATGCCTGTTGGCCCAGCCATTCCCGGCCAGTGAAGAATTAGAGGAATTTATTTCTGGTGAGTTCATTTCTCTGTGGTTCGGATTCCACAATAAGCTGTAGGTCCCGTTGCTAGGTAACCAATTCCTTCATAAAATAAGTCTAATCCTTCGGGCCAGCCCTAAATCATCAGTGGTCTGGTTAAACTAAGAGATACTTACTTCTTCATAACTGCTCTGTCTCAGAAAATGCCTCCATTCCCAGTGCAACAGTTCACTAAGCCTTCAGTACAGAACTGCCCGTCTTCAAATTTCCCTTTTTATTATTATTTATCTTCTAGTATAACCTTTCTCTCTAGCCTCTCCGTTTATCAATATTTATTCCATTATATTTCATGATCTAACTTTTTCTCTACTTTTTGTCTGTACTGTACTTCATACTTCAATCACACTCTTGTAATACCTTCCAGTCAGTCAAAGTGAAAATGTTCTCTCTCTCTCTCTCTCTCTCTCTCTCTCTCTCTCTCTCTCTCTCTCTCTCTCTCTCTCTCTCTCTCTCTCTCTCTCTTGTTAAGCTTATCTCTAGTTTTCGTGACTGCTGTACCCATTATATCTCACTGGCCTTCAACATTTTAAGTATGGTAATTTCCCTCATCATGTTCACAATTTTCTGTCCTCATTTTTGCCGTCATTGTGTCCTGTTAATCCTTCACTCCTTGCGAGCGGAAACGTAGCGCCTGACACGAGGCCAACAAAATAGAGATTAACATACATTCAACTGTGTTTGTTTGAGATGGAAAATGTTCCATAATTCTATAGACAAGTTGCGGACAGAGTTCTGATGAATATAGCTGGAAGGCTGACATTATATTGTTTCCAGTAGGAATGATACATTTGACGTGATAAATAGTATACATTAAATGCGTGTCCGGAGGTTTTCTCTGTGAGGAGTGGATCCCCGCAGGGTATGATTTCGGGCTGGCCAGGTAAGATGGACGATCGTGTAGGTCCATGTGGGACCCTACACTCTATCTCTATTTTTCTTTGGTTTGCTTCATTATTAATATTCAGAAGAACTGTTGGTTGCTCAGTGTCACTGACAGCATAGTGGTAGATTTCAGCTTTGGTAAATTATTGACTCAACATTCTCTGTTTTCCGCTGAGGCTTCCGTTTTCATTTTAACTTAGTGCCAAGAAGACATGTTATGATATATTTCAGCTTTGGTAAATTATTGACTCAACATTCTCTGTTTTCCCCTGAGGCTTCCGTTTTCATTTTAACTTAGTGACAAGAAGACATGTTATGACATTTAGCAAGAGCAGCGGCAATGGCAATGGAAAGTGAAGAATATGAAGGACATAGTGAAGGACATTTACTGAATAACAAGCACCTCTGCAGCACAGGAACTCTTACAAAATCTCAGTCTGATTCACATATTTGCTGAGGTCTTTTATTTTTAGGTTGGGATTTTTATATTTCTCTTTTAGAGATTTAAGTATCAATTAGCAGTTATACTCGCCTGTTTGCAAGAACTGGAATAAGACTTTAATCCGCTTTGCCTCTAGACGTGGTAAGCTTTATAGCTCCAACATGGAGCCATCAGACGCCAGTTCATATTTTATCCTCTTAATGCTACTTTTCCCTTTTCCTTCGTTCCTTTTAAAAGTGCTCGTTCGGGTAGAGAATTAGCGACAAATGTGAAATGTTCTTAATTTGTATTCTCCTCTATAAATCGTATATATATATTATATATATATATATATATATATATATATATATATATATATATATATATATATATATATATATATATATATATATATATATATATATATATATATATAAAATCTAGTCTTATGAAAAAGCAGTCTTATTTGTAAATAATACCTTATGTATTTCTTGACTCCTAAAACATATTTAAAACAAACAAGTCAGGAGAAAAAAGATAGGAATTCGTTTCTGTGAGCTAACGTAGTTTTAGTAACCGTTTAGTATAGAATGATTAAATTTACATTACTATTTTCCGTATCTCTATTACATATAACATCACCGAAAACAACATTTCCTCCATTAAAAACAATATTGGCTCATATTATTCATGAATATTCAGACATGAGATCAAAATTTAAATTCACATGAAATTCATGGATTATATCCTCCTACAACTGGTTATTTCGCCAAAGTTTCTGTCACTTAATATTTGTGCATATCATTCAGATAAAAGCTGCTTGGCCATTCTTTCATTATGTTTAATGTAGTGCTCTGCATGTCAGAAAGATACAATAAGACACTTTTTGAAAAATCCGGTTTTCCATCCATGTGAAGGTGTTTCATTATAAAACATCAGAATAAAAAATACGTGAAAAGAAAAATATACTGACTTTTTATATCAAGCAACAGGGACTCATGAGTTTTATTTGGCTCTTTTCATGATCATAAATCGAGAAATTTTCACCACTCTTATGAAAATGTTCTTTTCCTTTCAGACATTAGCGCGAGTCATATTAGTTGCTGTCTACATCAATGAACTTGAAAACTGGTGAGTACACTTTTCCAACTGTTTTATGGTTTAGCCCTTTTGGATTTTAATTAAAATATCAGCAAGTAGATAACGAAACTCGAGAACAGAAAATCTGTGAAACAACCTGTGTACATTCTAACTTGAATAATAGATTTTTTTTTCTTTAATTTTTATGAACGAATATGGCAGAAGCCGATGAGCGATTTCTAATTATTATTAAGAGTTCATTTCGTTTTTATGAAGATCACAACACCGTCACCTTCTCTTGAGTCATGCACATTAAAAAAATCTTTTGCTTCATCTCTCCAGCACTTTTCAGTTTTCTTCCCCCAACCCTTTTCCCAGTACTCTAGAATTCTACATTCTTTTAACTAAAATATTCCCTGTAATTCTCCCCTCGTGACCAAAACATCTCGAAGCCCTCAGATCGATCTTTTCAAATACGTTAACCTTGTTCTTATAACTGCAGGTCTCCTCTTTACGTGACTTTTTTTCAATCCCTTTTAATCTATGTATACCACCTAAACATATCATCTCAGCGGGTTTATGGGATATTTTTCCATCAGTATTCACACTTCAGTACCGTATATATATGGACTTTTCGAGGATATTAGCAACAATATTGAGGATACTAGAAACCAAAACAACTTCCAAATGTGGCATGTTATTGATAACGTAAACTGTGATGACTGAATAAAAAATTTAGATGGTAAACTAAAGCATCATTTTGATTCTATTCACAGTGTAAATTGACGGTTGTTTATTTATTCGGCATTTTTTTCTACAGAGCTCATGTATTTAGTATGATTTTGAAAATGTGCAGATTTTTAAATCAATAGTTTTATGATTTTTGTTGCTTTCCAAATCTCGAGTTTAATTATTTCACAACAAACGACGACGCTTATAAAATCATCATTTCTTCAGCTCTTAGACCAAAATAGAATCTCTCTCTCTCTCTCTCTCTCTCTCTCTCTCTCTCTCTCTCTCTCTCTCTCTCTCTCTCTCTCTCTCTCTCTCCAAAAGACCAGGTAGCGAAGATGATAGACAAAGTGTTAAAGCCATTCCCTGGAGTAGCAAATTGGAAGAATATGTGTTCCCGTACGGATAGGTAAACCAAATTTTGAAGAATCTATTAAGAGCAGACTCCCCCTTCCGCTAGGGAAGACATCTTCAGGAAGAAAACGGAAATGGTGAATTTATACAGCTTTAGTAGATGTCAGAATAAAAATCATTATAAGTTCCATTTTCTGTCAGTGTTATACAATAATATTATACGCAAAAGAATCCTTAGGAAGAACTTCAAATAGACTGGTTTCATTCACATTTAGGAAAAAATATTGGTTTCCAAGAAATTCTTTCCAAATGCAAAGTCTTGTAAGGTTTAACTCAGTTCACATGAGTATGACTGAGGGGACCAAAACTTTAAATTTCCATTGCAATGAAATTTATTATTACATTTGTTTTGATATGGGGTCCATTATTTTTTTGTATTAAAAGTTTCTTCTACGTGATAGTTTTTTGTAACACGGAAGTACTAAGTGTAATTGCTATTTGCCTTCACGAGTAACTTGCATTTATTTACATGAAATGACAGCATTACCTCAGGAGTAAGTTTTCATGGCAGTATAAGCATATATGAACAAATGCCCCCTTAATTTGTCTAATTTAGTCGTATGTTGGATATTCAGGATTAAAACAAACATGGTTACAACATATTTTGCTTAGTATATCTGTAGTTGTCGTTTCTTTGCGGTTTACTGCATCCATTCATGAAGTGAAAAGCATCAACGAATTCCCACGTACTCGCCATACTTCATCTACCCTTATTTATTTCGTTTTTATTTCTCTGTCCATTTAACAAAGCAGACTGAGCCACTTTTCTTATGATTTCAAATTCGAGAACTTTCATTTCATCCTATTTCTTCTGTAGCATTTGCTTTCTTTTCTGGATTACGATATTCATTAAATGATACATTCCTTATTTTGAGGAATCTTTCATATTGCTATATTAAAAACATGCTTGAATATTGTCCCACTTGTCTTTTTCATTATATAACACTTCTTAAGGCAGCACTCCAACTAGACGGAACAAATCTGTTGCCATGAACAAATTCACCTAGATCAGTCTCAAAGAGAGCTCAGAACCACAAGTACGCTGAAACACTTGTTAGACTAAAAGAACTCTAGGGAGAGTTGAGCGTAATTCTAGTTAGAGCTTTCTCACTTCCGGTAACCCTATCTTGAGAGCTTTACCTAGAGCAAAATTAGCTGTACGTGCACCATAAATAGGATTGATGGCCATTACACGTTATTTAAAACATTGTTTTCTCTCTCTCTCTCTCTCTCTCTCTCTCTCTCTCTCAGGTACTCACACGAATCAGTGCAATATGCAGATTTATAACAAATATTTTCGTATAACGGAAAAAAGGGTTTGACAATGAATAAACTCTAAAATAAGACTCGTCTGAAACTGCGCATCACAAATGCTTTTATCGTAAAGTTTTTACACTTCAGACGTTCCAGCAATTTATCTTCCTTCTAAAGACATTTATTTCAAAATTTATTCACAGCAGGGCTAAAACTTAGAGAAAACTATGTGGTATTCAACTATTAGGAAAAATGTAGAAGAAACATGTGTGGAATCAGATGCTATTCTTTTTATTATTAAATGCAAAAAAAAGACAATAAAAACTAATAAAGAAAAATAGAAACATTCGTCCGCATAATGATCTTCATGTACAGAGGCCATCCATGAAGATGATGACTCCCCAAGGACTGTATCTAGAAGGTATAAAGACTCTTTGGACTCAAAGGAGCATAATTTAATGCTTAATGTCACATAAAATATGGCTAGTTACATAGCCGATATCTAAACAGAATATACAGTATTTGAAAGCACCAGGTTTTTAAAAATAATGTTAAGATTTCAAACTACTGAAAAGCCTATTCGGCTTTAATAGCTTTTAAGTTAAGAACTCATCGAGGTTTCTCGTATATACAACTGTCTCCATAATTTGGAATGCATTAACCCCCTTAATCATACTTGTTTTTTTATAGATTTCGGAATCGATCTCAGCCACAACCAACAACTAGTTTTTTAACATTCTTCTCTAACCAATAGGATAAAGCTTTTTAACATTATCAAAGAGCTACCTTTCCACACACAAACACACACACACACGCTCTCAAACACAGAGAGAGAGAGAGAGAGAGAGAGCATCACTATAAGCCTCCTCCTCCAGAGACAGAGCATTATTGCAAAGTACCTCTGAAAGAGAGAGAGAGAGAGAGAGAGTTTTTTTTGCGGGTTTTCCAGTTTCCCAACCTAACTTTCGCTCCATTCTCCACCCAGGCCAAAGAACCGTCAGAGAATTTCACACCTACCTACCAAGACATTCCTCTCTCTCTCTCTCTCTCTCTCTCTCTCTCTCTCTCTCTCTCTCTCTCTCTCTCTCTCTCTCTCTCTCCACACATTCCCTTCACTAGTACAATAACGGGTAAACTCGATTTACGGCGAAGGAGGAATAGGAAAGGAGAAGAAATTGAAGACTTGGTGCTGGAAAGGGGGACATTTTAAGTTGCTCATCAACATTTCATAAGGTTCGCCTCCGTACCGTGGACACGCGACAGTTTCACCGGTTTTTTACGTGTCAGAATATATGTGAGATCCTTAATCAAACAGTAAAATAAATCCGAAAGGTACTTAGAGTCTAAAGAGGCTATATAATTATTTTTCACGATAGAGATGATTCATTAAAATCAAACAGCTACCAAAGACCTTTTTTCCTGGAATTGCAATGAATATCTTAATTTCACCAAAGGAATACATATATACATATACATATACATACATATACATATATATATATATATATATATATATATATATATATATATATATATATATATATATATATATATATATATATATATATATATATATATATATATTCACCCAGTCTAGAATGAAGTGACAATATTTTGAATAATCCTCAGACATAAAATGATGAAAAGCGTTGCAAAAGAAACTACTTAAGATGAACGGGAATTCTGGATGAAACCTTTTCATGTTTAGGACCGGAGAAAGATTAGGCAAAGGAAGAAGTAAACCCGGCCATCAAGATGATTAAAAAGAACACAGAGAGCCACCAACAGTTTTAATTAGAATATAAAAAAAAAATATTATGGAGACAAATCGAAGGAATTCGTGTGAAAATTCAAGGAGAAATATTTGGACTCAGAAAGGAATGAGTTAAATTAGGAAGAGGCTGAAATAGCTGTCATTTTCAAGTAGAATGGAAATTTAATGTAGGACTCTTTGCTTGCATAACCATTCATAAAAGTCTGAAAGGAATAGGATTGAAAGAGATGACTGATTCCTTGACAGATTTTGTACTTTGTCTGAATGTTGGTGCGTGAATAATAACATATTATTAAAGGTCTGTGTTACTATAAATAGCAGGATACATACAAATGGTTTCCAAAGATTTCGAGATTCTAAATCCACAGTACGCTAGAGTACATTGATATGAATGAATGATGGATTAATATTTGATTATTCTTCATTATTTTCCGTTTGAAGTTCAATATTTCAAACAGCCATCGAATAGGGATTTATATGGTTAATGTCTGTTACTGTAATAATGGTCATTTCAATCATATGCGTATGCCTATGCGCGAAAACATAATCATAAATAATGACATGATCATAGAGAAACAAGTATATACTGTTTATAAGAACTCGAACAGGACATCAATAGCTTTCATAGTCTCACAACTGTCACAGACACATGATTCATGATTAAGGTAATTATATTCCCCAGTTGTACCCATAATTAACGTTTGAATATATGACACTCAATAATGAACAGAGGGCGCGAACCTATCGCCTTAGCTTATATATAAAACCTTTAAAATGAATTGCATTTTAAAAGTGGCTTATTTAACAATGGAATTTTTTTAACTCCTATGATTAACCGATTTGTTTCCCAGTTCTTACTGTTTGTATTAGCAGCACAAAATAATTGTCTGCTCTCGTGTCCAAAGGAGATCCTCAGCTGCAAACGTGCAAAGCAGGAGGTCACGTCGTAACCTACTTGCTGAGGCCACTACTTACAGGGTTTCATTCCCGTCCAATATTTCATTGCAATCTGAACTCAGCAGCTCAAAAGTTCTTGGACATCATACTTCCCTTCGTGACTGCGTTATTTATTGCTTCGTTCAGCAGCTATTGCAAGGTTATTCATTTTTAAACAAAAGAAGTATTGATTCAGCTACGCCATATCAAATGCCCACCCATCCCGTCCCCCTCTCTTTTTGAAAGCATTTCTGAAATTGGTAATCGAGAAAATAGTAATTGTACGTCACAAAGAAAATAATGCAAGTGGAAATAGATAAATATTACAGCTGCCACCCATGGTTACGTTCTAACATTTTCAATATTCGTCGTGTGAGTTCACATTTTACAGATTCGCCATTGTCATCGAATCTATATAGTGGACGTTGAGCGTTTTAATAAACCATCATCACATTGCATCCACTGTGAAATGGAGTAATGGAACATGAAAGACAGGCAGTCTATAGCATGCGTGTAAATATCAAATAAAAATATTGAATTCATGCCTACATAATGAAACTATGAATGAACTGAGTCCGGAGGTTACTGAAGGGAACGGGTTGCAGAGAATCACAAACGATTTCCTGTTATATGAATTGATTCATAAAAACTGAGTTTGTTACCGTACATCCATAATCATTTCTGACCAACATATCACATATTCTGGGTTACATTATTATTCTCGGGTTATCTGGTAAACGAAATTAGCTAAATTTTGGAACTTCGTAGATACATTCATTAACAAAATATGCCATCTTACAGGTTTAGACATTTACTTTGTTTTATGTGAAATTGCTACTTTTCATAGTTAATGAATAAAAAAACTCAAAAAACAAGAGAGGTGTGAAAGAATAGATTCATCTTTGAAAGCAGACCTCGAAAACAATATAACTATAAACCTCTTTATAGAGCATGAGTCAAAGTTTATATAGGTCATTCTTTAAGTCTGATAGAAGAAAACAGGATATAATTGGAAGAGGGTGTTGAAAATATTGCTGTTTTTAAACATATGACAGAGAAAAACTATCATCTAACCTGAAGGCATTCAAATCTTCGTAACACTATTTGATACGTGTAGACGAAAACATGTTCAGTCAAATTCAGTTTAAAACAAAATCAAGTGTCAGAGTGATATTCTGAAAGATAAGGTAATACGTGTTGACAGTTTGTTGAAGACGTAAACAAAATACCCCTGAATGCTATTGATTTTAAGCCACTAAGAATGTTATGATATTTACGTAGCTCTCTCCATTGTTATGCATAGCTTATTTTTCGTTGGTCGTATTAAAAATTCTGCTCATTTCTATTCTAAAAGGGAAGAAGATTTATTTTTTTATTTTGCTTTTGTGGATTTATGTAGATAATCCATAAATATATACAGACATGTATAAACACACGCTCCCATAAACAGATACACATAACACAGATATACACACACACACACACACACATATATACACATATATATATATATATATATATATATATATATATATATATATATATATATATATATATATATATATATATATATATATATTATATAATTTGGTATACTGTATATCCCATTCAATAAATAACAAAATAAAAGGAAAATATAATTACCCATGATAACAGTAGTCGTACAAAACTATTGCTTTCCTTTTAAAACTGTGTTTGCATGAAAAATTCTTTAAATCCAAGAGGGCTTTCCCAATGGGAAAAATAAAGCTCCACAAAACTTAATGCTAATGAACGAGAAAAATATATCCAATTATTTTTTCTGCATAGAATTTGTATTAAACAATATTCTGTCAATCTTATTTTTGTCTTTTTTTGTTGGTTTTTGTTTAGGGGATTAATTAGCAAACGTAATAAATATCACGAAAACAATGATAAAATAACTACTGACCATTTACATAAAATAACATTGGCTTTTGCTACATTTTTATGTTAACTGGCTAATATTTTATGACCAATTATTTCATACCGTTAAATCACGTAAATTTTGGTACTCATGATGATAAATATTTTCACGAGACTTATCGATAAGCATTAAATGCGATAGAAAGGTTTTGGTGGCAGAGGTTCCTTTACCTAATATAAAATTAAAACTATGATCCCTTGCTGTTGGATCTGTTTTCTTGCATAATAAATTACGGGACAGTGTAACATCTAATTTTCAAAAGAAGCAGCCAAACGAATTTCTATAAAGGCTCCGTGATAGTTTGTATTCTGTTATATTTGTATAAAGATTAAAGTATTTATAATTGTCGATTTTGAAATTTGTTTCATTTCTAAGGTCACGACTAGTGACTCGTACATTATCAGGTCAATGTCTGTTTGAACTGAACAAATCAACTCTCGGAAAATGAAGAATACATATTGATAAACCACAGTACCAACCTACACCTCGGTCTCTAACGATCTTCACATTTCTCTCTCTCTCTCTCTCTCTCTCTCTCTCTCTCTCTCTCTCTCTCTCTCTCTCTCTCTCTCTCTCTCTCTCTCTTGTCCGTGAACGGTGATTAGGTACCCAGGCTTTTGGTCGATTCCTCTGGGTCGCAGCTGATTGTGGAAAAGGAGAAAGAAGGGGGTAAAAGCAAACGTGAATGATCTGTCTTTGTGGAAATATAAAAAATCAGTTATAAAAAATGGTAAGTCTTCAACGACGTAATCCTCATGTTTGGCCAGGAAATTCATGAGATACTTGAACCACATTATTTCCTTTCGTTTCGCAGATGACCGTGTCAAACCTCTCTCTCATCTCTCTCTCTCTCTCTCTCTCTCTTTCTACATTCTTAGAAAAGTTCTCTATGTTTACATTATTTTTTATATGATCATTATTTCAGTTACGTCACAATACAAGTGCTGTAATTAGGGCACTTTAGTCAGGTAATGAGATAAATTCGTACATAAAAAGACTCAAAAGCCTTACTGTTTACAAGAAATTGAGGAAATGTGATCAGTTACGTTTCGGAGTAACGTAACGGTTGGATAATGGTGAATGTTTCTGTGAAGTTGACGTGGTAAGACATCATGTACATTTTCGGCATGAGACACTAGTATCTTGGATTAAAATTTCTTTTTAGACTCGGTTTCCAGGTGTCCCTGGAATATCATTTCTTGGATTTTGATGTAGTTGAAAGAGTTGACATGTCAAGCATCAGTGATAAATAATTTTCCGCTGTTGGAAAGTAAAATCTCGAAGGAGTTAACAATAATTTCTTGTTTGTATCTGATCTTAAGCTAATACGAGTACCATCTCGTGACTGTGCGGATGGCCTACTTCCACATTTACATTATGCTGACACGTCGAGCAAAAAAAAAAAAAAAAAAAAACAGGAATCACAATGTGTGTGTGAGTGTTTGTACATATTTATTTATATATGTCTTGATAGCGGGGTGGTCGAAATCGTTATTTACCGTTGCTTTACGTACCAAGTAATTTTCTGTCGTATGCAATCCTAATGCAGGAGCTCATATCCTCCAAAACGAGCTCTTAGGCACGTTATAGTTTCTTTCTAAAATAATCGTTTATTAACAATATTTTAAAAAGTGAATGGCGTCTTTGTAAAGGCCCTCACTAAAAGTTACGTTTTACTTTTATTTATCATTCTGGTCTTTGGAAAAGCATTCAGCTCAGATAATTAATTATGACAAAGATCTTGAATGGTACCAAAGTCACCAAAAGGACTAAAATTGTCCAAACGTGGAATGTGGAACTTCTTCTAAATATGATAATTAGAAAAAGTAATGCTCTTGTTTCCATACAATTTGGACATTCCTTCCAAACGGCAGATATTTTAAATATAGCATATTCGTAGAAAAGACAAAACTTTTTTTAGTTTAACCAAGTTTACGTCTGAAATATTTTCCGGAAAAAATTATAATTGTGGTTTTGGAGAAACGACTGTCATGATTAGGCCCTAATACTATTCGTTTTCAAAATACTTTTTAAAATTCTATTTTTCTCTTATTTTTAGGAGCGTTAACCCCATCAATCTAAATTTCCAAATGGAATTCCGTGGTAAAATGGATATAAATATAATTAACTCATACATGTTCTATGTTCTGTGGGTTACTGTTAGTATTTCTGTTAATCTCTTGTTGATATTCATCGCTGAATAATTTTTGGAATATAAAAATGGATTGTCAGCTATATGTAATTAGTTTTATTTTCAAACTGATATTATTGTGTCGGTCTTTCATTCATTATCATTATGATTCTTACAAAGTAAATATTTTTTGTCTATAATTCATATATGCTTTCTTCGCGTAGAAATCCCGTTTCCTTAACAGAAAAAGTGGAATTTAGTTGAACAAGTGACTGGTTTGATGTTATGCACTTACACATTGAAAGTCAGAGAGAGAGAGAGAGAGAGAGAGAGAGATGGGGTTGGGGTTAGAGCTATATTTACATCGACGTGTGCAAAGTAACGAAGCCATAGAAAAGCTTTAAAGTGGAAAGTTTCATTAATACTCTTGCAGTTGACAACAGACAATAAAGTTTCAAAAACCCTCATAGTAAAGTTTAGGTAGAGTGTTGGAAGTTATTCCTAGCTCTTCTCATACACATTTGTAAACAAGTTTCTTTAGGAGTTTCTTAAAACAACGACAATGCAATGAGAGAGAGAGAGAGAGAGAGAGAGAGAGAGAGAAGAGAGAAACAAGAGTGATTATGTCTTTTCTTGCTATCCTCTGGTTATGGACGGTCCTGGCATGATTAAAGATAGCCCCTCTTGGGCGTGGCAGGAAATCCTTTGAGAGAAACGCATGGTGGTCATACCGATGTAAACCGAGGCATCCTTATAGTACCAGAGATAGCAAGAAAAGACATAATCACTTCTGATTGTCTTACCGACCACCGCCGCCTACGCCTCTTGGAAGCATTGCACATTGGGAAGGAGAAACCAACACTTTCTGATGTTTTTAAACCTTTCTCCTCCCCACTGGCAGCCAGGAGACATGCACCGAGCGATCCCCAAGCGTACGAGCAAATCAAAATTCGGCATCCGAGGATCGAAATTCTTCTCTTCATCCTCAGCACTGACAACGCCGCTCGCACGCAAGACGAAAACAGAACTTGGATGGAAGGCTCCGCCCGTTATTATGCCCCGAGCAGCCAATCATAATTCAGCACCGATCATGACCTCCCTATAATACCAACCCGAGCAAATCATCGTTTCTTCAGACCTCCTGCAACCACGTCCAGAGGATGACCAACGAGCTGGTCGAAACAAGTGTCGACGAGTTACCTATAGAACCTGAACCCAGACGAACGATTTCTGATTGAATATTGTAATAAAAGACTTCCAATATTCCGCACTGTCCTTTTTCAACATGAATTCGGCCAGTTACTGACTAACATCGCTGAGCCTGAAAATTTTGTTTGCTCATTTTTAAGACACTTTTATAAGATAAATTCGCATAATTTTTTTTATTTAATAAGACCTGTTTAAAACTTAACTATTATTCATATATTATTATTATTATTATTATTATTATTATTATTATTATTATTCGCAAAACATTTACAACCTTTACTCCAGTGGTTTTCAAGAATCATTTTAATTTCAAACCAAATCAGCTGTTAGTTTGTGTTTTTTTTTATTCAATGACATCAATTTAAAGTATATGATTCTAAATTGTTATTTTTCCATTAGAAGTATATATCCATCTCTCTTCTAAGGAATTTTATAGATTAATAGGCGATCCAGTGTAATAGCATAGTTGCATTAATTAGTTAGTTAAAATGCTGTTTTTCATTCCTTGTAGTTAATTATCTCTGCTTGGAGTCAAATCTGTATACTATGTACTTTGTGGTCAGGCTTTTAACTGCACCATTCATCGGTATGCAATCTGACTCTGAAAATATTATTCCCAGGTATCGGACTAATTATTTCTTAGCGGATTTTGAGTTTCTAAAATTATTGACCGAATATTTTATCAAGAAGTTTTTCAATCTGTAATCTGTATCATAATACTGTAGTTCTTCCGGCTTCGATCGTAATCATGAAAAGACTTACACACTAAAATTGATTCCCAAGTACATATATTAACAATAGCAGCCCACTGATAATATCGTATTGGTAAGTTGGATAGAGTCGTAAGAATTACATCTCATCTAATTATATCCCTTTTCAAGCAAAAGTCAGTGTCTTCTAATTTATGGATTTTTTTTAGCATTTAACAACCTTCAGTAATTCTCATTATTATTGCCACAGAAGTAATAAATCTATCTAAAAGAAAACCTTTAAAATTCTCTGATCTTTTCCTAGTCTTTGCATTTTTCTGCAGGTTTATTAGATTCCTCGAGAATATTTCTTTTCTTCCCAAAAAGAAAATTGAACAATTCATCATTCTTAATGAAAGAACTAGTGTAGTTTTCCCCTAAAAAAAGCCCATTTTGAATAAAACAATGGCTACCAAACCAATTATTTTGTTAGTTGAATGCTGTTTCTTTGTAGATGTGGAAACTATTCAGGTTTATAGTGAAGGGTAACTAACGTTTGTACACGAAGAAAAACATTATTCCTCATACTGATCTAATAATGGATTAACTGAATTTCTTCGAAAAGAGAGCGTCGTATCATTCGATGTTCTGTTTTACTTCATTCTAAGATTGATTTATCCATTTTCAAGACGTAATTTCTGAAAAGTTTTTTTTTTTTTCTTTCTGACATCCTAAGAAAATTATTGTATTATTTGCTGTGGAGTGAAATATGCTCACTAAGAAAGATACTTCTTCTGGGAGGTGCCGTAAAGAAAGACTTTGTGTTTGCTATTCATTATATATATTTTTATTATTTTTTTACTAGGAACTAATCTGACATATAAGTCTCAAATTGAAGGATTTCTGCACTCAGACTCACAGCTAACTTTAAAAGCGAGAGATTTCGTGCGAGAAAAATACCAGGAGAAAAGATGTGGGAAGTAATGAGCAAAGGAAATTTCGCAAAAGAAACATTTACCTTCAACCAACAGCTATGCGTCTTAAAAGATAGATTTGAGGGATTAACCAAGATTAATCATAATTGCTGAGGCCTTCATAACGGTTAAAGCTAAAATGAAAGGGTTTTAAGCAATGAGCATATATAACATTTAGGGGTCTATAGAATTCATTTGATATGCATTCGTTAATGAAGGAAGGTTGTGGTTGACAAAATCATAGAGATGAATTTGGTAGAATTAAGACTTCAACAAATCCTGTGCTGCCGAAGAAGCTCAAACAGTGTTAGCCATTCATTACCTCATATAAACGGGATTATTCACGGCATATTAGGAAAGTTGGAAGGTCATTCATATTCTGAAAAATATACTCAGCAATACGAGTCTTGCTGACATGACGATTCTACATATATTTGTAAGATAATGATGTATTATGATGTGGTTTCCATGGAATAATGCCTCTCTTTGCAACAGAAAATGACTTACGTATGTGAACAATCTATAGGTGTAATATTGCAAAGGATTCCTTAATCTTTTTTTCAGATTAGATCGAAAAAAGTCTATCGTAACATTGACGTAGTAATCCGTAGTAAGATTATGCCATTATAAATGAGTTAAGTCACGCCCACATATCTTTCCCCTAATCGCCAGTTATAAGTCCCAGTGAAGGGAGTATTGCATCCCATCTGTTACTCTTAATAGTTGAACGTTCTTGTCACGGAAAGGCAAGACTAAGAGCTCTGGTAGAAATGTATAAAATGAGGCGTATATCCTTTGATATCACCAACAAATCTTAATGTTGAGGGAATGTTACCTTTATGCAATTAGGAATCGATCTTAAAAAAAAAAAAAAAAAACTGTTCCTTCAAAATATGAGCGTATCCAAGTGAATGGACAAAAAGAAAGGTACTCTGTGCGATAAGGAAGAAATGTATCTCGGGGAGTAGAAAGCTTTGTCCTGTGATCTAATCTCCGGCGTCAAAAGTCGAGGTTACAGTGAATGTGTGTAAAGGGGCTTTATACTCGATATTTGTTAGAGTTCTCGTAGTTGTCTCTCGTTGCTTGTAATCCTGAAGTAGACTGGTTAAAGTGATGGTTAAAAGATAACTTATAACCTAGTTAGTTCAGTAGACCAAGTAATAGTTAAATCATAGAGAGAGAGAGAGAGCTCTTAATATTTAAAGACTAGTATAAAATGATGGAACATTTTAAATGAAAGAATTTTCTTCGTTAATATTAATATAGAGAATCTTTCACCTGATTTTGAATGCTCCAGAAGTATAGCTCCGTGTTATGTGAGATTTACTGTTATTCAACAGAGTAAACACTGTAGAGGTAAATATGATTTAAAATATTGAAACAAACATTCAAAGTAGATGACCAAACCTGTATGACGTTATTTGTGAGAGATGAGTAAGAACGGTTCTTCTTACAATAATAACAGGGATGTCGGCAGAGAAGGATGAATGATACAGTTGATACTACATACAGGTGCACAACAAACCCGTCCAGTTTATAACAGCAAAAACTTGGGTACAGTAATATATGTAAAGAATTCAGGATGAACATCATCTGTGGACAGTACCTTGTGAGCGAGATAAATTAAGGGCTCATATTTACTACAGTCAAAAATTAGTATGAGTCTGATTTGCACAAAAGAAAAAACACGAGAGCAATGGAATTTTTTTTATTATAATTATTAGCCACCAGGTTTTGTCAAAATCTGGTTAACAGTTTTTGTTATGGATTGCTTTACTACTTTATAAATTTCTGTTGAGCTAAAAGACTACAATGAGTCACATTGCAAAAGTTCCCATGTTGACACGGTTAAAAACAGCAAAGCAAGGGAGAAAGAGAGAAAATCTTCCTGTCTACTTGTGTACCCATGATAACATTGGGAGGCAATTATAATTATCGATCTAATTACTGTGCCCTAATAACAGAATCCTGTTTAACGGGAATATTGTGCGTATTCTTCGATTAACTCTCGAATTACATAGAAGCATTATTAGAGTCATTAATGAGAGCAAATGTACATGCGTCATGAAAATGACAGTGACCCTTCCCCTCAGACATTTCATTAACCCGTCGTTTCATTTCGTGACTCCACATCGTTTATTTTGGCTTCATTTCTAGATGTTATACTTTGAAAATGGGTTACAATACTGTCCATCACCGTTACCATCGTATCTATCATTAATTATCAAGTTTATTATTATTATTATTATTATTATTATTATTATTATTATTATTATTATTATTATTAGGAGGAGGAGGAGGAGGAGGAGGAGTTGGAGGATGGGGAGGAGGGAAGTAGTCCCTCACTTAGACATGTCCTATTAAATAGGATGGCTGCGTCATTCGAGTAAATTTGTATGGAGTCTTCTCAATATAAATCGAAATCTTTTCTCTGCTAATATTGGATAATGATTGGCCAACTTCACACTTTGGCAGATAGAAATGCACCAGCAGCGTGTGGTGTACAGCAATTTTTATTCTCTCATGCAAGCGAGAATGCAGTGAATGAAGGTTGATAAACCCGTAGAATGATATAGCAGGTTTCCGGCAGGTGGATTCTGGGGTCGTAGTTCAGGCATTCCTTCCTTCCTTCCTTCCTTCCTTCCTTCCTTCCTTCCTTCCGGTGTTTTTCTTGTCGCCGACGTTCCGAGTAGCGCGATGGTCATTATTGTTATTATATTATAGGTTCGTTTGAAAATGCCTTTGTCCTGTTCATAGAAATAAAAAAAAATGTCCACAAAGTCTAATGTAATGTACTAAAAAAGCATTTAGTGTTAAGAAATGCCAGGAAATACTGGCAAAATGCATTCCTAGGACAAACTAAAAATAATTTATAACGTTCCTCGTCTTTAATACGATCAGGAAATAGTTTACAAATAGTATACTTGCTGGCCTGGTAGACGGGTATTCTCACCTTACCTGACAATTCAGCTATGCTCTGAAAATTTGCTCCTAGGCTGTGCAATAATTGCATTAAGGTTAACACTGACAGAAGTGAAAGGAAAAAATGAGTCTATTCAGATTTCACTTGAAAGTTCTATATTTTACACGTAAGACATTTATTATATTAAAATGACTGAACATTTCAAGATATCCTGACTGAGCTTGCTAGCCCGGCGGGTATCAATAACAGAGTGCAAGTCCCTCATTTAATCACTAATGAATATTACTTTTGATAATATATCTTTTAGCATCTATATTGTCAAATGTAAAAGCTTAAGTCTTGTTGTACTCAGAGGACGTCCTGATGTTCGGTCAATTCTGGCCCTCCCCCTCCCATCCCATCCCCCACCATCCCTCCCAAAAAAAGACACAAACTAAGAACCACCATAATTCTGATAAATTATATAGGTACATTTACTGTACACAGATAAAGAATATTAGAATATTTCATCCATCTTGTTCTTATCATTTCCTTTTTTCCTTGGCGTCTCCCAAGTCCTCCAGCGTTCCCTTGAGAGGGGGAAGGGAAGGCATACGAACAATAATCGCTCATTTCTGTCAACCTCTTCATCTCATTACTTCATTCCTTATCTGACCCATTTGTCTCGCCGCCATCATCTCATTTCTTTCTACTTTCTCACTCATACGAAATTCTCACAATAGGGTTAAAAAAAATGCTCTTTATCTCCATTTATATCCTCACATGCAATTTTGTTTTTGTATAGGTATAATATGCGTCACTTGCAACGTTTAATGCGAGGAAAGCGATGGGAAATGGTTCTTGTTGATGTAAGAGAAAAGGGTTCAGAATAATCGCTTAGTTATTGTTGGAGTATTTAGGAAGTTCATGTTGCAGATATTTGCGGAAACATAATATTACCTGCAAAATCTAAAAAGAAAAGTACTTATATTTATATATATATATATATATATATATATATATATATATATATATATATATATATATATATATATATATATATATATATCCACTATATTATATATATATATGATATATAATCATATATATATATATATAAATGTCAAAGTACTTACTCTATTTATATATATACATATATATTTGGGGATTATATATATATATATATAAATATATATATATATATATATATATATATATAAGATATATATATATGAATATATATTTATAATATAAATATGTATATGTATGGGAATATATATATATATATATATATATATATATATATATAATATATATATATATATATATATATTCTATATGAAATATATATATATATATATATATATATATATATATATATATATATATATACACATATATATATATTCCTACCCACACACACACACCTACACCTAAGCCTTACTTTGAAAGAAATCAGTCTGTTCCACGCAAAATTGGTATTTAATAGGTTAATATAATAAATATTATATTGATCAACTTACACAGGTGTTTAAATATATATATATATATATATATATATATATATATTATAAAGGACTATTGTATAATTATATATATATATAACATATATATATATATATATATATATATATATATATGTATATATAATTTATATATATATATAGTATATATATATATATATATATATATATATATATATATATATATATATATATATATATATATATATATATATATATATATATATATATATATATATGAAAGGTGAAAATATAAAGACTGGAGATTTCGAGAACTTATTCGACTCTTGTTATCAAACATAAATTTATATTAACATTATTGTGGATTATTAGTTATTCATTGCTAGTGAGGTTTATTAAAGTGTATACTAGTAATAATAAAAAGTCCTAAAGAAATCTAGTTAGGAGTGTACACTGGAGTGTCACGCTGGTTGATATATTAATAATAAAATTCGCTTTCAAATGTCAGTGTTTACTCTATTTTTTTTTTTTTACCGACTCTTCTGGGGAGATTCCTTATACAACTACGGTACTTAGTTTTATCGACATATTTACGGCCAGGGTCACTACCAAGAAATCATGTTTGCTTTTCTTTTGTTATTCTCGTTTGGTATTAGCATCTGTTATTCCTGTGAATGAGAAAGAATGAGTGACGTAGAGGACGCTGGTGAAATTTGATCCCTGACGTCTTTCCTGTGTTCTCTTTTCCGCTTATCTCTGCTTATGTTCGTTCTCATATCCTTCTCATCCAAGTATCCTATGAATTAGTTGTATTTGTTTATGCATAAATTATCAGTATTAGTCATTTTCGGCAAAAATTAAAGTAAAATAGACTGAATAATGAATATTTGAGTCTTCACATAAAAAACGGTTTATATATGTATATATATATAATATATACATATATATGTATATATGTGTATATATACATACATACATACATACATACATATATATATAATATATATGTATATATATATATATTTATATATATAGATATATATATATATATATAATATATATATTATCCTTTTCCTCACAAAAGGCTGCCTATAAACCACGTTATACATAAAAATACCTACATATTTATGTAAATATATATATATATAAATATATATATATATATATATATATATATATATATATATATATATATATATATATATATATATATATATATATATATATATATGTAGGTTTATAGGTAGACATGCTACAAAAACATAATTTTTAGTTCAAACATAATCGTTAATGCCAAAAGAATAGAGAATAAAGAATTTGCATTGCTGGTATTGTACCGGAAGATGTAATTAAGACTAAATATATTATGTAAATGATAAGAAATATCATAATTATAAAAATGTATGGTATGTGAAAATTCTAAATGACATTATTTTTAAGGGAAAAGACTATTAGTGCAAAAAGGAGGGTACGAAAAGATAAGGAGTCAAAATCCTTCAAAAACTGGACATGAATTTTTGCCTTCTTCAGCCTCGTTAGGAGTTTTCTGGGATGCACTCTTTTTTTATTCCTACGAGTAGCAAGTGCATGAACATTCTAAATTATTCTTGCTTCCACTCCCAGAGAATTTGCATGTCTTTCACGTGTTGGATTTTATTTGGTGATATTTATTTTTGATGAATTTTTTATCGAGACGTATGAGTCGCTCATAGGAATCATTTTGAAATTTGCTCTGTTTTAATGTTATCTCCTGTCATGTTAATTGTTTTGACAAATGTCTGTTTTTTATCGTGCTAGTAACACGCATATACGACATATTCAGGTATTCTTTCGTATTTTTACACAACGGACATGGGTAGGTTGTAGTATTATATTGATTACCTAAATTCATCAGCAGATTAAATAAGAATAACAATGTTTTAAAGTTTCGCGAAATCAGTCTGGAATATATGTGAATTGGTTGACCCATCTACCACGGATGTGGTTCGAAATTCTAAGATAAAATATATATATATATATATATATATATATATATATATATATATATATATATATATATATATATATATATATATATATATATATATATATATATATATATATATATATATATATATATATATATATATATATATATATATATATATATATATATATATATATATATATATATATATATAACCTGGGATATATATATATATATATATATATATATATATATATATACAACCTTAACACAATTAAATTAGAAATGCCTCACAGAACAAATGGAAAGTTATGAAGTTTTCTGCTATAGCCTATCTCCAAGTACATTATTTTAAGTTTCTATTAAGCTATTTTTCATTTTACATTTCTTTTGTTTTCAGACTAAGCGACGGAGTTAGATACATCCATGGCTAACGACTCGGAGGAAATCAGATGGATTGACCGAATCCGGGCTATAACCTTCAGAGAGGCCAGGGATGCTGGCACATCCTTTATTTCACGTTCCTGGATAGCCAAATACATTAAAAGAGATGAATTCTTTGTTAAAAGAAACTGGAACAAAAATCCATATGACTGTCATCGCAAAAAGAGTGAGAATCTTGGAAGGCCTGAAGTCCTTTCTCAGGAGTCAAAAGACATCATAGCTGAGGCAGTGGGTAGACCAAGAAAGTCTTTACGTAAATTGGCGCTTGAACTAGAAACAAAAGGGAAAGAAGAGATGAAACTAGTGCTGTATATTGTGAGTTGAAAAAATCTGGTATCAAGCCATTTCATGTTATCAGCAACCCCAACATCACTCAGCAACAGAGAGGAGACTGTGCATGGTTTTGTGGTTCATTTCTTAAAGATTGTGATGAAGCTGACTTTCTCCATGTTGCTGCATCAGATGAATTCTTCATTTACACAGTCAGGAAGCCAAATCATAAAAATGACATCATTTGGGCTGCAAAGTTGGATGATATCAGGAATGATGTGTGCTATCGCCAAGTTGTGGAATTTCCTGAATGTTTGGGAATTTTTCTCTGTTTCACAGCCCAACGGTTAACGTGGATCATCAAAGAAAAAGGACAGTCATGGAATGGCAAATACTTCAGAGAAACTGTGCTTAATGGTGGAGTAATTCCTTTCCTCAAAGATCCTGAAAATGTGTTATCTGTTGAAGAAGTCACATTTTTGCATGATGAGGCACCATGGTTCAAGGCTCTTCAGACACAGGAGCTGCTTCAAAACAGTGGTATCGATTTCTTTTCATCAAGTGAATTTCTAGGTAGCTTTCCTGACTGTAATTTGTGTGAAAACATTGGTAGTATCTTAAAGGATCGTGTTGAAGCACGCACAGTGAACTATGATGGTATACCAAGCTTCGATGGCCTGCGAAGTGAGGTGACCGAAGTGGTCAGGGAAATGGAGTTTGATTCTCAGCTTTTTTGAGATTTGCTGAAATTCTAAACCCCCTCATGAATGCAGGCTGTGGTACAGGCAGATTTTATCTTACCCTGTGATATGTATATATATATATATATATTATGATATATATATATATATATTATTATATATATATATATATATATATAATTGTGTTATATGTGTGTGTTGTTTATCATGCTAGTAATAACACATATGTATATATATATATTCTATATATATATGTATATATATATATATATATATTATATATATATATATATATATATATATATGTATATATGATAACACGTTTAATGTATATATATATATATATATATATATATATATATATATATATATATATATATATACTAATATATATGGTATACACACACACACACACATATATTCATATATATATATATATATATATATATATATATATATATATATATATATATATATATATATATATATATATATATATATATATATATATATATATATATATATATTTATAATTTATATCTATTACTTTCACACCAGCAGAGATACACTGTTGTAATCGTTGCGTTCACCAAAGTAACTATGGCAGCATCATCCTGATACCTATAGCCGTTGAAAAAGAGAGTGCAGTCCTCTCTGCTCTTCTCACCTCAGGATTCGAATGTCCTGTTGTAACCTAATTGATATCTTGGTAGACGAGGGTCATTTCAGTACCTTAATTGTTTAATTCTTAGTAAATGTGTCTGAGTTATTCGAATGTATTTATTAAGTGTGTCTATAACGGCGCTCGATTAAAAGACACACACAAAGCATTTGGTATCAAGGTATTGTACATAATTACTGGTTTTAGTACCAAAAATATTTTCAGTGATTTAATACTATTTTCCATTTTTAATATTTCTTCATGTTATAGTGTTTTACGCTTCATCTTTGGGGCACTTTTTCTTTGTACATATATGTGGTGTGTTTCTACTGCCTTAATTTTTGCTTTACATTTTTTGATATTTAATTTTTTGTAGAGTATATTTCTGTGTCTTTGTATCCACGTTTATATGATTGATTTATTTGCCTTATTTTGTTTAACACTTGGAATTAAAATTTGTTACTTAACAATTTAAATTTTAATAATTTATCAATTTTGACTGATGATTAATTCAGATTTAATCCAATTTTGTTTTGTTAAGTAATAATAAATTTCCTGAGACTGTTATGAGGAAGGGGAGGGGAGAGGAGGGAGGAAGGGAGGGAGAGAGGGGGTAGGGAGGGAAGGGGAGGTGGGATGGGAAGAGGGAGGGTGGAGAGGGAACTGAGAAGGAAGGAAGATGGAGGGAGGAAGGGGAGGAGAAAGGAGGAGGTGTAGGAGGAAGGGGATGGGATGGAAGGGAGTGGAGGAAACTAAGGAAGAGATGGAGGTGGAAGGGGAGGGGTGTGGGAGGGGTGTGGGGGTGAGTGGGAGGGAGGGGAAATGGAAGAGGGGAGGGGAGGGAATAGGGAAGGGAGGGGGAGGACACAGCTAATTAACAATTGATCGTGTGCTGCGGAAAGGGGGAGGGGGAGGGAGAGGGGAAAGGTGAGGGAAGAGGGAGGACACAGCTCAATTAACACCTGATTGTGTGCTCCGGAAGGGGAGGGGAAGCGGGAGGGATGGGAGGGAAGGGAGGAGGAGGGACACAGCTAAATTAACACTTGATCATATGCTCGGAAGGGAAGGGGATGGGTGGGGATGGAAGAGGGAAAGGGGGGTTATATAGAAGATGGAATTCTACCGTTGTGACAAATCCCAAGGTTTATACAAATCTGATATACTGAGAGAGGGTCACTGTAGGGTCACTAGAAGTCACTGTTGACCTACTGATCATGTAAGGTTGTATTGTCACCGGGATTGAGTAAGAAGGCAAACTTTCAAGTCCATTGGACGAAGGGAACAGGTCGAAAATTGAGTTATAAGATTTGACGACAGACAGACAGACACAGAAATCAAGTTAAATAAAAGCACGTATAAACCTATTGTCTGGTAGTGTGGTGGTGTGGGGTGGAAAACTGTTTGACACTCCAAAAATACAGAAGTAATGGAAAATTACTGATGAAAATTCCCTGCTTAGTAACATGTATATCACCTTATTAGTTATATCAGTCATTTAAGAAATCAAGTTGATTATATTACGAAAGGTTTCTTGCACACCATCGATTTCTGATAGGAGAACCAAGTGAAGTCTATTGAAAAGATTGTTAAAAAAACATTCTCCCTCAAAAATTCAATTTGGAGGGCTCAAAGGATGACAGCAAACCACATCTGTCCATTTAAACTAAGGTCGGATTAAAATGGCGAAGTTTTTTCCTACCTGCATCGGCTATTTATGAAACGAAAAAAATGCTTGAAAAAATGTTTGAACTGACACGTGTGCAGAGCTGTAAATTTATTAAATTCTTGTATTGAAAGGTATGGTAAGAATCTGTTTTAGTGAAATTAGTCCTTTATTTGTTGAAGGAAATCTTTTAATTCGTCTGTGCATAACATTTCAACGACTGTTCTGAAAAGGACATTTACCCTTCTCTCTCTCTCTCTCTCTCTCTCTCTCTCTCTCTCTCTCTCTCTCTCTCTCTCTCTCTAATATATATATATATATATATATATATATATATATATATATATATATATATATATATATATATATATATATATATATATATATATATATATATATATATATATATATATATTTACACTTCAATCCATAGGACGATACTTTTCTCCTAATATCCTCACACGCACACAAACAAAGTAATTCGTAGGTAATGACGCCACAATATTGATGTGATACCGCTGAGCGAATTATTACCCCATCCATCAAAGAACAAATACATTTTCTATCATATGTTGGTGTCAGTGACATACTATGTCATCTTTCATAAGTATAACGATAATGTTCTACGGCAGGGGCGAAAGAGAATAACGATTTATGAAAGTAACAAATGTCAGACTCTTAAGGTTATATTCTCGGTCTAGGAAACGTCTACAAAGTGTACGTGGTAAGATTTGTTTTTTCAGTTTTGTGTAGATGGGCCACAAAATTTATTCTGTGTATAAATTCTAGCAAGACAAGTGACAAAAATGTGTCATTATTGCAAAAAACTTTATCTTCTATTTTAGTGAGTGAGAAAATAATGACTAATACCTCTACCACCGATGTTTCATATAAAAATGATCGAAGGTTTTTGAAAACAAAATCTAAACATTAAGCATATGAAACATTCGGTTGCAAAAGAAAATGTGAATTGGGCATTACCTCTTTCTAGTCAACATATTCCTGTGACCTTAAAAGTAATAATAAAAAAATCCATTGGTTACATTATAAGGTGGGACATTTACAGCAATCGGTGTCAACTCAAAAGATTTCCCATGCATGGGAATTTTCAGAGAAAAATTCTGTAAAAATGGAACACTTTTAAATATGATATCCATTAATAAAACCGCAGCTTCCATATCCAGAATACAAATTTAGGTATTACATATATTTTTAAACACTATAGCATTTATTATACGTTTTTCATTCCCCAGTAGATAGCCTTTATAAAAAAACAAAGAAAAATACATTTTATTTTTGAATAATGATACGAATTGCTGCACACAAACTCTCTCCAATGGATTTTAATCATTCTTTTTCTCACCCTGCAGTAGTTTCATGCAGGTTTTCTTTGCCGTTCGCGTATAATCTGCTTAATCCATGAGGACGGAAAGAGAATTATTCAGCAAACTCTTGCTCGTTATTTTTCGGGATTTCAAATGATTTTTTCTTTAGTACAACGTCATGGAGGTGACATTGAACAGTGCATGGCTAATATTTGTTATGCAGAAACACATACAGTTGTGTGTGTATATATATATATATATATATATATATATATATATATATATATATATATATATATATATATATATATATATATATATATATATTATATATAGTGTCTTCGATATATATAATATATATATAACCCTGTAACTAGTTGACCAACCCCGGCCTGCCTGCGTTGACCAATAACTCTGAATGACAGTTGTGTACAGGGGAGAGAAAAGGTAAAGGGGAGGGGGAGGGGAGGATGAAGGAAGAGGGGGAGTGGTTTGTGTTGACGGTCCAACTGACAGTTCTACTTTTTTCATGCGAACATTCACCCTTCGAAAAGACATGATTGAGCTGACAGGTATTACAATGGTGACTGTCCTTTTTATCCAGATATTACTGTGCTGTCTGTCCCTTTTATCGAGGTACTACTGTGATGACTGTCATTTTTATCCAGAAATTACTGTGGTGACTGTCCTTTTATCCCATTATTACTGTTCTGTCTGTCCCTTTTATCCAGATATTACTGTGGTGACTGTCCCTTTTATCCAGGTATTACTGTGCTGCCTCACACCTTTAAACAGGTATAACTGTACTGTATGTCATCTTTAACCAGGTATTACTGTGCTATCTGTCACATTTAACAAGGTATTACTATGGTGACTGTCCCTTTTATCTAGGCGTTACAGTGGTGACTGTCCCTCTTATCCAGGTATTACTGTGGTGGCTGTCCCTTTTATCCAGGTATTGTTGTGGTGACTGTCTCTTATATGCAGGTGTTACTGTACTGTATGACACCTTTAACCAGGTATTACTGTACTGTCTCTCACCTTTAACTAGGTATTACTGTGGTGACTGTCCCTTTTATCCATGTATTACTGTGGTGACTGTCCCTTTTATCTGGGTATTACTGTTCTGTCAGTTCCTTTTATCCAGATATTACTGTGGTGACCGTCCCTTTTATCTGGATATTACTGTGCTGCCTCACATCTTTAAACAGGTAAAACTGTATTGTATGTCACTTTTAACCAGGTATTACTGTGCTGTCTGTCACCTTTAACAAGGTATTACTGTGGTGACTGTCCCTTTTATCCAGGCATTACTGTGGTGACTGTCTCTTTTACCAGGGTATTACTGTGGTGGACTCTGTCCCTTTACTCAGGTATTACTGTGTTGTCTGTCCCTTTTATCCAGGCATTACTGTGGTGACTGTCCCTTTTATCCAGGTATTATTGTGCTGTCTGTCCTCTTTATCCAGGTATTACTGTATTGTCTGTCACCTTTAACCAGGTATTACTGTCCTGTCTGTCCCTTTTATCCAGATAATACTGTGGTAACTCTCCCTTATATCTGCATATTACTGTGCTCTGTCCCCTTTAACCAGGTATTACTGTATTGCTGCCCCCTTTCCTCTTTATCCAGCTCTGTCACTTTAATACTATTACTGTACTGTCTGTCACCTTTAACCAGGTATTACTGTGCTGTCTGTTCCTTTTATCCAGATATTACTGTAGTAACTCTCCCTTATATCCAGATATTACTGTGCTGTCTGTCCCATTTAACCAGGTATTACTGTATTGTCTGCCCCTTTAACTAGGTATTACTATACTGTTTGTCCCATTTAACCAGATATTACTGTGCTGTCTGTCCCTTTTATCCAGGTATTACTATGCTGTCTGTCCCCTTTAACCAGATATTGCTGTACTGTCTGTCCCTTTTATCCAGGTATTACTATACTGCCTGTCCCCTTTAACCAGATATTGCTGTGCTGTCTGTCCCTTTTATCCAGGTATTACTGTGGTAACTGTCCCTTTTATCCAGGTATTACTGTGCTGTCTGTCCCTTTTATCTAGGTATTACTGTGGTAAGTGTCCCTTTTATCCAGATATTACTGTGCTGTCTGTCCCTTTTATCCAGGTATTACTATGCTGTCTGTCACCTTTAACCAGATATTACTGTGCTGTCTGTCCCTTTTATCCAGGTATTACTGTGGCAACTGTCCCTTTTATCCAGTTACTACTGTGCTGTCTGTCCCTTTTATCCAGGTATTACTGTGGTAACTGTCCTTTTATCCAGATATTACTGTGCTGTCTGTCCCTTTATCCAGGTATTACTGTGGTAAATGTTACTTTTGTCCAGATTTTACTGTGGTAACTGTCCCTTTTATCCAGATATTACTATGCTCTCAGTCCCATTTATCCAATTATTATTGTGGTGACTGTTCCTTTTATCTACTGTGCTGTCTGTCCCCTTTATCCAGGTATTACTGCTGACTTACTTTCCCTTTTATCCAGATATGAAATGGAAATATCTCCACTGAATTTACATAAGTGATAAATGCATTTTAATAACGGATATTACTGTGGTATGTCCACTTTCTATCCAGAAATAAGGGACTGCTGGGGTTTTTACCGTCGTGGGGAGGACAATGACCCACCTTTTATCCAGTTATTTGAAACCTGCCTTTTTATTTTAAGTTACAATCAAATGATGGCAATATCAATCTGTCCCAAATTTTGTCTAGATATCAAATTCATGCATTTTTTGTATTTGAATATGGTCCGAAACATACAAACTTTCACTTTTATAAATAAGATAGATGTCATACCAACTTATATAAAATTTTCACACAAACACACACACACACACACACACACACATCATAATATACAAATTGGGTTGTATATTCTCTCTTATATATATAGTTAATCAAATATATACATTTTATATATAAGATATATTATATATATATACTGCACATACATACATATCATTATATATATATATATAAGATATATATATATAGCGTATATATATATATATATATATATATATATATATATATATATATATATATATATATATATATATATATATATATATATATATATATATATATATATATATATATATATATATATATTTATTTATGCACGTTTGTGTGATATTGTGTGTGTCTGTCTGTATTTTATTGCGTATATAAGTTGATTATAAAAAGAATGTAGAAAGAGAAATAAAGTTTCCATAAAGATAGAAACTTAGAACTAAATTATTATAACATGATAAAAAATGCCTTCGCTCAAATAATACTTTCGCTCTCTCCAATAGTCGGCCGGCTGCCCCGGTGCATAATAAAATTCGTGCATTGATTATTTTCAAATATATTTTCTTCGATAGGGTCAGTCATCCTTGTAATTGGTTGCTAAATTATTTAGGTGTTTCTTTCTATGTAAGGTATGATATTTATAAATTTGATAATTTTCTTAATTTATTTTGCGATGTCCTGCCTTGATAAACGAGTTAAAATCTCTTTGTTCGACACATGGTGTATTTTTTTTTATTCCTTTTTAATATTGGCAGTGTTTTTATTAGTGTTGACGGGCATTGATTCCAGTTCACTAGGAATATAAGCAATATTTAACCAAAGAACAGCTTGTATTTTACATTTGCTAACTTTACCCATGATTTAATTGATCATGCACTCGGGAGATCGTACGGTAACAGCATCCCTCTGTTATTGCAGCGTTTCCATAGCGACGCCAAATATTTTGGCTTCTCTTTGTTGGATTTAAAAGCGGGTAACGCCAGATTCTAACGTATCTCAGAATATAACAGATTGTATCGCTTTCAGTGGCTCACGGAAGGTATTGACTCAGCTCTGCATATCAAGGTATATCTAGCCCGCGTACACATTGAGAAATAATAGGAGTATTTTATATGCAAACGTAATAGGATTCAATACGCACGCGAAATACATATAATATATATATATATATATATATATATATATATATATATATATATATATATATATATATATATATATATATATATATATGTATATATGCGTGTGTGTGTGTATAAGATCAATGAAGTTTACGTTTCTATCAGGAAGACTCTCTCTCTCTCTCTCTCTCTCTCTCTCCCTCCATTTGTAAAAGTTGTAAAACAGAAGGTCGAGGAAACGGGTTCCCAAACATCTCTTTTTATTCTAGATGAGAAAAATCTCGTTATTTATTAAGGCACAATCGAGTTTGGTTTGATCGCGTGACCTCAAACCTAAAGGAGCACTTCCGGTCTGGTGATGGTTGTTTATATCAGTGCTTTGAGCTTAAGTGTATGCGCAGGCGCGTGTGTTTATAGACATGTCGTCAAAATGCTATTCTTTTCAGTTTCTTTAAATACAGTTTATTTATGCCTCATGAATAATAAACGTAATAAAATGGTTTCCATTTTGCTGACATCAATCGTACTGATTGTATTTAAGCAATCTTTAATTTGATCTGATTCCATCCCAAATAGATCGAATCGCATGAGGCGGAGAAGACAATCATTCTATCATCTTTAATTACCATGCTTCGTAATATTCAGAGTGCGATAAGCATTGTATGTATTATTATTACTAAAATGTCAGCCTTGTCCGGTCATGGTACTATTACGGCATTTTCAAGATTGCAATGTTGATCAGTGTTGTATCACCCTAAGGAAAACATAATTAAGTCTTTTTCTTTGACAGATGGTTTTATTTGGAAATATGCAATTTTTTAAATGATGTTGAATTAATCCTGCCACGGGTCAAGATATGATAGTCTTATTGTTCCTAGTCTGTTATTTTTCCCTATAATTTCTCAGCTCCTCCTCATGCTTCCCAACGATCAGCTATTATTCAGCATCCATCACACTCGATAGGGATAAGAGTTATTTATGTATTTAAAGGGTTATTTATGTATTTAATATATATATATATATATATATAATATATATATATATATATATATATATATATATGTATGTATAGTCCACAGGAGAATAGAGAATAAAACACTCTAATAGCTCGATAATTTCGCCTTCCTCCAGGCCTCTTCAAGAGCTTTATTACAACTAAACAGGATAAGTACATACATAAAAATAACAAACATTGTTTCTCACCGTAAAAAAATTAAAGAACAGTTGTCAAAGTTAAAATCATGATCTAAACAACGTGATTTTAACTTTGACAACAGTTCTCTAATTTTTTCCCGGTGAGAAAACAATGTTTGTGATTTTTGTATGCTTATTCTGTTTAGTTATAATTCTTGAAGAGGCCTGATGTGGCAGTATTTTATCGAGCTATTAAATGTTTTATCTCTTTTCTCCTAATGGACTGTATTGACATATCTCATCTTATTGGTATGAAGTATTTATATATATATATATATATATATATATATATATATATATATATATATATATATATATATATATATATATATATATATATATATATATGGTATATATATATATATGTGTGTATGTGTGTCTTAGCATGTGCATGTGAGCGCATGCAACTGCGCATGCGTGTGTATATATTTTTATATAACAATAGACGTATATATAAAGAGATTTATTTCTGAATGTAAGTACACTTTATAGAACATTTATTTCAAATACAACCTGTCATACGAATGGGGTTCGTATAATGCACTCCTAACGCGACATCAAAATGTAATTTTGTCTTGCCAATTTATCAGCTCTCCTTCTTGGTAAAGGTGTCAACTAATTGCGGTATTTGACTGTCAAATATAATGTTCCCGTGATTCATAATTACCCCTTATCGCCTGACGTCGTCTTCGAAATCTTACCAGTATTCTATACATAGTATTCATTCGACTCTCAAATTCGACTATCACTTTATTAAGCTCATATATGTCAAACATCCGTTTGTAGATGAGTAAAAGAAAAGAATAACTTGGAATCCTGGGGAATTGAGCACTTACACCTCGAAAGTATGTTTACCTTTCCTTATTGATGACGTCGGTCATTCATCATTAGACCTTTAAAAACAATCTCCAATTAGAAGATTGTACAAGGCAACGACCTATAACTATTATTTCAACATTTCCATTGTATTAACCAACTAAAAAGTCGTTATACACAAAATGATGGTTGATATATACTGTATTATGAAGCCTCAGATATACATCTTATATTAACACAAACAAAACCTTTCATGCGAACAATGTTGCCTACGCGTTACCTCTATAATGATGAGAATATGAGGCACTCTAAAAATTTTTTTTAAAGATAATTCTTAAAAAAAAAGAATAAACACAAACCAAACATGTTTTGAAACCATTCTCAGAACAGTATGCTCCTCTTTGAAAAATCCTGGAGGAAGAAAAGGAGAGTGGAGTGTAAGTATGACCTCCTCATATTACAACTCCTTCAGGGGAGAGTGAATCATTCTTTCCTTTGTGATCCGGCACTCTTTCTCTCCTCTACTCCTTCCAGCAAACTTCAGAAAGGATAAAAGTGTCGGAGTCTGAGATCAACTTTTAAATAACCCCCCCTCCCCGCCTTTGCCACATTTCGGGCTTTTGAGAGATATTTCGTGGATTTAGTTTTTCTTTTCTTTATTTGTTCCATAATTATAATATAGAATTGATGAGTTATAGAACGGTTATAAATATAAGTGTAGTTTAAAATAGACGGGTATAAGAATCAATTATAAGAGATTTGAGTCTAAAAATTTAATTATAAAAGGTTGAGTATGAAAGTCAAGTATAAAATCTTTAGAGTTTGGCACATTTCATCCACTATCATTATTCTGAACCAAATGTAGCTTTTTTGGATGTGATTTTATTTACAATAGATTCTCAAGTAACTAAGACTAGAATCTGTTTTTGAAAAAACTTGATGAAAAACAAAAAGACAACAATCAAGAATTAATAGAATGATGTATCGTTACTGTGAAAAGTATTAAAACATTATTAAGCATTTCTGTAATACAGATCAGCATTTTGAAATAAGTTGAACACTTTGGGAGTACATGCAAGTGGCCACTGAGTTCTTCGCGATTTGATCATTTGTTTGACGTTTTAGACTTCGCCTGACGTAAATTAATACGCAGTATGACATCATTAATCGAACTGTTCACATTTCTCTCTCTTTCTTTTTCTTTGTGTCTCTCAGTCAACACTTACACTCAAAAACCTATATATCTTTCTATATATCTATTATCTATCTATCTGTCTATCTAACTCTCTATCTATCTATATATCCATGTATGTGTGTATGTGCCAGTGCGTGTCATACTGACGTCTTTTCGGGATACATTTATCACCTCAGCCCTGAATCCAACTTGGGAATAAAAATGCAGAAAGCTTCTCCTTATGTGGTGGGAATCTACGCGCCTTAATAAGAGTAGGCTACCGCTGAGTCAAGTACAAAAGAATAGTGAAGATTTATTTCAACCCTACACACACACACACACACACACACACACACACACACATTATATATATATATATATATATATATATATATATATATATATATATATATATATATATATATATATATATATATATATCTATAATATATATATATATATATATATATGCAGAGCTGAGATGCTTTGTTGCGTAGTGTACCAGCTGTTATTGGGAACTTATGAATTTGGAAGAAAAGAACAGTGTATTTTCTTTCCATGTTGAGTACTGAGGGAAATAAAATAGCTCTTTCAAGATTCGAAAGTCGTTTCAATATCGTGAAAGGAAAAGAGTATTCCATCAACATTGAAGTTGACGGCGTTGTTAGTTTCAGTGGATTCGACGTGTTGCGGATGAATCCTCTGTGTAAATGTACGGAGTTGATAATATTCGAGAGTGTTTCTTTTTCAGAGTGGTTTCTATAATTTTTCCTTGTCACTCAGATGGTTTCTATAATTTTTCCCTTGTCATGTTATAAGGGCACTTAACTTCATAAATGATCAATAACGTTTTCCACTATTTACGCGTGACGTCATCTTGCCGTGGATTATTTTGTATTGAGATATTTTTGAGGAAAGAGAACTGGATGTTGGGTTTTCATCAGCTGAGGATGAACTCACAGTGGCTGGTGGCTGAGTGATCAGAATATCTAGGTGTTGAATATATTTGTCGTTTCGTGAATATTTATAGGTGTTTCTTTGGTAGTCTTAAAAGCAGCCACGAATATCACAAAAGACAGAAGTCTCCTTTTTGCTCTAAAATTTAAAAAAAATATTGTAAACACCCTCATATCGCCTCTTTGCGTCATAGATCGTTGTTATTGGGTTCTTCACGAAAGAAAATATTGCTCTGATATGTAATGGCTTTGCTATTAATAGTTTTTCCTTTATCTATTTGTAAATGAAGACTGAACAACAAAGGAGGAGATTTTACGAAAGCTTAGCAGTTTTCTTCCTGACGGTTCCATTTTTATTAGTTTTCTGAAAAAAAAACTATTGTGCAGGCTTTGTCTGTCCATCAGCACTTTTTCTGTCGGCCCTCAGATCTTAAAACTACTGAGGCTAGAGGGCTGCAAATTGGTATGTTGATCATCTACCCTCCAATCATCGAACAGTAGTTTTTATTTTATTTAAGGTTAAAGTTAGCCATAATCGTGCGTCTGGCAGTGATATAGGCCAGACCACCACCGGGCCGTGGTATGAGTTTCATGGGCCGCGGCTCATACAACATTATACCGCGACCACCGAAAGATAGATCGATTTTCGGTGGCCTTGATTATAGCAAAATCCATGGTCCTTTGCAGCTATAAACCCCGCCCACTGCACGCCAGTGACTGGCTAGCCCTCGAAAGGGGAATGACGTCACATTATTAACAGTCCAAAGGATTACCAGTACGGATTTGACTCCGTTGGGTCATGTTGAGCTCCGTGCTTGAATGATGACACCACAGATTTGAGTTCCGGAGTTGTCAAGTATGCAGTTGATATCTCTGATAAAAGATTATTAAGTTATATAATACCATTACGAAGATCTTGGATCATTCTGTCTGTGCATCTTTTTTTTTTTTTATCACGCGCAGCCTAAATACACAAGAATCTTGCTTTTTTCTGTTTAATTGGTGTTGGCCTAAATAAGCGATTCCAGCCGATATTAGGGTATTAATTCATCATAACCCTGCATTTCAAATTCTAATATCCATGTGAGATTAGGCCTACACATCAAATTCTTATATTTTGAGGCAATGACAGGGCATGGCCATACTCGTCATTTCTTATTGCAAATAGTTTTCCACCCGTATCTGTTGGAACTAGAGTAGCTTTTAATTAACATAGTAGCTCCGACCCCACAATATATAATGTATATGCATACGGTGAAATGTACACGTATAAGCATGTGCATATACACATACATGTGTACTTGCGTCGATGGCTATAGTCAGTGTAAAGCCACTTATACCACAGGGAATAGAAGTAAACTTTGTGGGCATGTAGCCGATGGCACGCATAGGCCAATCATAGGCTGTCTCAGCCTTACACACAACTATCGAACTCGTCGCAATGAACCATATTGAAAATATGTTTACAAAGGGGATAACAAATTATATTACTGTGGTGAATAAATATAAGGCTGGTGTAGCATTTCTATGAAGGAAATGAGGCATGCATAAGATGTAACGAAATAAGAAAATATAAATGATCTGAAAAAGTTATGTATGAAATGATCGAAACCAGTCTGTGAGTAGCCCATGATTCATTTGCTTTTGGGGCATTCTTGTAGATTACCCTGTTGGACAAAAGGATACAGAAGAGTCTCTCTCTCTCTCTCTCTCTCTCTCTCTCTCTCTCTCTCTCTCTCTCTCTCTCTCTCTCTCTCTTGTTAGGAGAATATTCTGTCGTAGACTATATTCATAAAGATCTCGATTACTTTTAATTAAAACAAATGACTAAATTTCAATTAACAAGAGTATGCAGCTAATTCTTTACTCCAGTATTTTATGAATAGGTCTATGTTTATTCTGCAATGTTAGGTTACCATATGAAAAATTTTCGAAGGCACTACAAGCACCATAACAGCAGCAACAAAAACAAGAATGACCACAACAAGAACCACAATAAACTGCCTTCCTACTATAGCCTTCACTTCCATAGAAATGCTACGCCACCCTTATATTTACTCACCACAGTAATATCATTTGTTATCCCTTTTGTAAACATATTTTCAATATAGTTCACTGCGACCAGTTCGGTAGTTGTGTGTAAAGCTGAGACAGACCTATGATTGGTCAATGTGTGCCATCGGCTATATGCCCACAAAGTTTACTTTTATTCTCTGTGGTATAAGTGGGTTTACATTGGCTATGGCCATCGACCCAAGTACACATGTATGTGTATATGCACATGCTTACACGTGTACATTTCACCGTATGCATATATATCATTTATCGTGGGTCGGAACTACTATATTAATTAAAAGCTACTCTAGTTCCAGCAGATACGGGTGGGAAATATTTTCAATAAGAAATTGACATGTATGCCCATGCCCTGTCATTGCCTCAGAATATAAGAATTTGATGTGTAGGCCTAATCTCAATGATATTAATATATGACATGCAGGATTATGATGAATTAATACCCTAATATCGGAACTGGTTGCATAAGTCTATGCTTCATTTCAGTTAAAATGGTCTCTGTGGAATCGCGAAAAAAAAAAATTCTTGTGTACTTAGGCTGCGCGTGATAAAAAAAGATGCATAGACAGAATGATCCAAGATCTTCGTAATGATATTATATAACTTAATAAATCTCTTATCGGAGATATAAAATTACTGCATTCTTCACAATACCAGGAACTCAAATTTGTGGTGTCATTATTCATGCACGGAGCTCCACATGACGGAGCGGAGTCAAATCCGTCCTGGCAATCATTTGGACTGGCGTGCAGTGGGCGGGGCTTCGCTGCAAAGGGCCGTGGATTTTGCTATAATCAAAAACACCGAAAATAGATCTCTCTTTCGGTGGTCTCGGTATAATGCTGTATGAAGCGCGGCTCATGAAACTTATGACACTGCCCGGTGGTGGTCTGGCCCATATCGTTGCCAGACGCACGATTATGGCTAACTTTAACCTTAAATAAAATAAAAATATGTTTGATGATTGGAGAGAGGATGATCAACATACCAATTTGCAGCCCTCTAACCTCAGTAGTTTTTAAGATCTGAGGGCGGACAGAAAAAGTGTAGACAGAAAAAAAATGCGGACGGACAGACAAAACCTGCACAACAGTTTTCCTTTCAGAAAACTAAAAAAAACTGTCAGTTAGCTAAAATCTCGGAGTTCTCAGTTTCGTAGATTCTGTGGACATCAAATTGTAGAGAAAGCTACGGTGCACAGAAAACAAATCACGCATGTGGTGGTAGGTGGAGAAATAAGAATAACAAGAATTAGAGTAAAACGACAAATTTTTTTAAAAATAAAAATAAAACGATAAATCAACTGTAATTCTGTATTTCTCTCTTTCTTCCCCACTCACAGGGTATGTGTGTGTGTGTGTGTGTGCATTATGAGCGAATGTGCAGGCGCGTAAGTGTTTTAGTCATGCATAAGATCAAGGGTATAAATAGCATGCCCAATACAGTTTCCTAACTTTCAACTCTGGAGGGAAAAACGTTTTCCGGAATTTCGTAGAAATATCTCGCAAGTTGGGAGAGTTGCGAAGCCGGGAATATGCTTCGAATATCTTAGCATGAACTTTTAGGGGATATCAACTTTACACAAGTCACTTTCAATTTAAGAAGTAACTTCCATAAATATATATATAAACCTCTCTCTATCTCTATAAATCTCTATCACATAATATAAATCTCTCTTCTCTCTTATCATTTGTATGTATAACTTAATATTGTATATATTAAATATATATATATATATATATATATATATATATATATATATATAGTAAATAATCCATGTATATATGACCTGATTAGGGCATATCATTCTTTTTGTACAAGGTGATTCATTTATCACACATTAAAATTGAAAATAAGAAACCGGTCAGGACCTACATATATTTCTTATATTTAAACCTACATATATTATATATAAGATATATATATATATATATATATATATATATATATATATATATATATATATATATATATATATATATATATATATATATATACATTAAGCTACAAACGTCCTTTAATATCCAATATGCTCTACCTAAAATAATATATTACAATATGTTACCCGAAAATTTTCTAGTTGATAATAAGTTCGTCGTCTCGTGGGCTCGAACTAAGGAAGACAAGAACTCAGGACTACAGTGACGCGATTTTAACCTCACGGACGTTTGTAGCTTAATGCTTGTATATGAATCACGCTGATGTGATAAAAATTCATATATATATATATATATATATATATATATATATATATATATATATATATATTTATATATATATATATATATATATTATATATATATAATATATATATATATATATATATATATATATATATATATATTTATTTATATATAATAAATCCCACAGAAAATGACAACAAAGCTCAACTTTAATTCAATGTGCATTCATCATCTGGGCAACAAATGAGACACAGATGAAAGGAAGGTTACAAAGTAAAACAAAAAGAACAAGAATACCAGATGGTCAGTTGTCAAAAGGTAATAAACAGAAAGATAATCTAGGATAATCCTGGATCAAGGGGGTCACAAACTAAAACCATAGACCAAACTACAAGAGATACGGAAGTTTAGCCTTACAAAATCCAAAAACATATAAAAACTTGAATACCAGATGGTTAATTGCCAAGGAGTAATAAACAAAAGGGTAATCCAGGAAAATCCGGGATCACGCGGTCACAAACTAGAACCATATACTTAACCATAAGAGATACGAAACCTTACCCATTCAAATTGCAGAAACACGTATAATACTGAATGTTAATTTTTCTTATATTTATCAACAACTTTTTTCATTATGAAGGCATCAAGTTTAAACAAACCAAGACTTAAATTTAGAACATTTTCATTTTTTGACTCGTGTCGTTGCACGGGACTAAAGATGTTGCTTCACTCCAGTTAATAGGATGATCTGAATCTCTCATATGTACGAATAATGCACTCGATATTTGGCCAGTTCTCACTGAATATTGGTGCTATTTGATTCGTTGTGAAAGTGAGTTTTCAGTTGTCCATAATATATTTTATCACACTTTTTACGAGGAATTTCATAGATGCAGCCAGAAACACCTTTAGGAGAATTTTTTGTTACTATTAACATTAAAATTACGGAAAACAACATTTGTGTTGTAAAGCTTTAAAATTCTAGGAATATGTAAAAACCTTTCATCATAAGGTAACTTGAGAGTATTATGCTTGCTGAATTCAAGTTTGTTATTACTTAAATAAAATGTTTTCCTGGCTCTTTTCCATGCTACATCTTGGGTATTTAAGTTTCAAAGCAATATCATAAATAGTTTTGATCTCAGCATCAATGAACTGCGGGCTACAAACACGTAAAGCCCTTAAGAACATTCCAGAAAAGACAGAGAATTTAACATTTTGATGATTGGAATAATAATGAACAAAAGAGGCAATGTTAGTTGATTTTCGAAAGACTGAAAAGGAGAAATTTCTATTATGTCTGTGGACTGTTACATCAAGAAAATTCAAATTACAATTTCTTTCTTCCTCTACGGTAAATGTTGTAGAAATTACTAAATTATTTAGCTTAACCAAAAATTCCTTGAGATTTTCGTGAACTGGCCAGATACAAAAAATCTCATCCACATACCTAAACCATATAACTTTCCGGGGCACAATTCTTTGTAAGAATTTTGTCTCAGAAAATTCCATGTAAATATTGCTAAGGACAGGAGATAAGGGATTACCCATAGCCATGCCGAACTTTTGTACAAAAAATTCCCCATTAAAACAAAATTTACTATCTTTGATTTGTGAGGTTTGCTACAGTTAAAGGAATATCATAACTTTCTAATTCTTCCTCTAAAAGTTCCAGTAAATCATCTTCAAGCACTTTTGTAATAAAGAGACAACATCAAAACTAACCATAGTAAAATCAAGTTTCAAATGCAAACTATTCAATTTGTTTAGAAAGTCGACATTATTTTTTATATTTGTATTAGAAGTGTTTCCTACCAAAGGTGTAAGAATTTTTACAACCATTTAGATAAATTATACGAAACTGACCCTGCTGGACTGACGATGGATCTAATTAGTGCAGCAGATTGCTGTAAAAATCGTTCAGATAGTGAAATTAAGCATGAAATTTGGCACAAACATTCCTGATTGACTACGCTGGAAAACTCTTAGAAAAGGGCGCTGCCACCTGAAAATCCCAAGATGGCGGTTATTTTTCAAAAATGGCCGCCATCTATGTTGAGATTCACTGGTTTGGGAGCATCTATTGATGGAATATGCCAGATGGTTCATTTTTTTTTTAAACCTCGACTTTTAGGTTATAAAAATGTTCCATAAACACATTTTATTGAAAACCCTTACTAAATGAATTGTAACCAAGATGGCGTACAAAAATGGATGCCATAAAAGTTTTTCTCAATCAAAAGAGGTGAGCTAGCAGACATAGAGACCAAATGTTTTTATTTAATGGTATATTTGTGATCAGACAGTTTAACTAATATGCTATTTTCAACTGAAACTGATGGCACCAATTGGTCACATACAACATTGTGTCTAAGACTATAACCATAAAAAGAAAAGAAGAGATATTGACTAAATGCGCAACCAATCTTGTATAGGTTCAACATACACCTTTGAAAATTGAGATAAGAATGTAGGCATAGCATGACAAAGTTGGATGCAGCTGACAGGAAGGTTTCTGCAGTTCCAGATGAAGCAATCAGCTCCTGCCTCCACCAGAGCTCCTGTCCAACCACTGCCATGAAGAAGAGTACCAAGAGATGTCATTGCTGAAATCTCAATGTGCAGACCACCAACATTACCAGATACTTGCATTAAGCCATACGTTCAGGCCACTGCCACTGCACCTGCTTTGCTACGGCATAGATTGGCTGATCAGCTGTGATTGGGCAGGGTATCTGGCCAGGGTTCAGAAAATCAGTGACATCCTGCACTTTCTGCATCAAATGTTTGATCGTAGCAACAGAAATGAGCCTGATCACGCTCTTCTGAAGCAAATAGTTATGGTTACTTCAAATTCTGGGCTTCTCTTCATTGAAGCGTGATGAGCTCACGTCAGATTCACTGCATCATCTATTTCCTGGGTGACTATGACCTTTCTAGCCACTGATACTCCAGTGCAAGCTGTGGCCCCAAGATATCTGTGGGTGGCTTTGGTATTTGCAGTGTTTGTGGCTTATTTTGTTTGAAATGAAGCTGGTGAGATGTTTGTGAATGCTGTCCGGCAATTCCAGGCACTGGACCTCACTTTCTCAAGTGCAAACTTTAGTTGCTGTCTTTCCTGTCCAGTGTTCTCCTATTGGGTGTATGAAATATGAGATGCTAGTTCCATGGAAGGAGGTAGTGGCAGTAGTTGCAGATGGGTTATGGGTCGATGTTGTCCATCATTGCAGTGGTGAACAACCCTTTGCCACCAGTACTGGGGACAGACCACAAATCCTCCATATTTGCTAACTGTGGCATCTCCTAACTGTGCAGAGACCTCCAGTACTTGTCATAAGAGAATGGACTGGAGGCCATACTGATGTTGCATTTCAACCAGGTTTCTCTTCCTGGTTTTGATCAGGCTAATAGACAGGAGAGTCCCGTGATAATAGAAACTGGGAATGGTGTTTTCAAACTTTGGAGTGTCTATGAGTTGTTGCCCTCTTTGTATCGGGAGTAGCAGTTGAACTGCACATGCATGAGCTGTGCAATGGCCTGGTCTGACTTTGATCTCCAAATCGTAACTGTGACTTGATGTCAGCCCCATGCTTCAACCATCCCTACAAACTGGAGCAGGAGAGGAGGCACAGAATTTCTTCAGCTTTCAGAAAAATGCCATCAAACCGTGACTGATGATCAAGTATAGACTTTCTGAGAATATTTGCTGCTTTAGCAATGATAACTGCCTCTGAAAGATCAGATGATTGAGCAAGTGCTTTTCCCACATCCTTTTGAAATGCAAGTAATACATCTCTGCCAGATTTATGAGCCTCAAGTTCTGGAATTTCTGCCAGAAGTTTGTCTTTGAGTCTAAGGAATTTACACTTGGTGATCTACACCTAATTGTTCCAGACGTTGTTGGTAGAGGTGGCAAATATCATTCAGCCAGCCGAAATGTGACTGGATATCTGAACAAAATGTTGTTTTATAACAATGATATCAAGTTCTGACAGAACAGTGGATACACATCTGATTCTGACTCAGTGCTACCTTGGTGTTTTCTCAAGGCTCCTCAGGTAGGACCTTTTCTGCTGTAGAGGGCACAAAAACAGGCATGGCAGAATACTTAAACTCCTTATGACATCATACAACCAGTCAACTTAGCAAGAGCTTGCCATCACTGGCAGTATCTATGCACATTCACGCAATTTCAAGTCAAGGCCCTTAGTACTAGCCTGTCTGAGATCAGATGCAGGTGCCACGTTTTCTCAGATAAAAATGCAAACTTCATTGTCATGACTGGTTCGGCGAAGTTTTCACGACTAGTCTCAGTGTTGCTAGTTGGTTCATTGGATTGTCGCTTTTTCTTTTTACGGTTCCAGTTTAGTGTTGTTAAACAACAAGCGACAGTTCACATGGCATATAGAATTTTGCTGCATTTTTAGTAGAGTGGCCTCTATGCCATCACCTTATCCAGAAAATTTGCTGGATCCATTATCAGTGTAATAAACAAGGGTTTTAATTTCACTGAACATGGGAATGTTCCGGTCCAGCATTGTGTACCCATCATGGTCTAAACAGTGATGACTTGGAAAATGCAAAAAATGTATCTTGAATACCATGGTTTTGTCCTTCTGAACAAAATAACACAAACTCCAGTTTGTTTTTCTAGCTCAATAATCCAGGATTGGCATCACGCGGTCACAAACTAAAACCATATACTTAACCATAAGAGATACGGAAATCTTATCCATTCAAATTACCAGAAACATGTATAATACTGAATATTAATTTTTCTTATATTTATCAACAACTTTTTAATTATGAAGGCATCAAGTTTAAACAAACCAAGACTTAAATTTAGAACACTTTCATTATTTGACTTGATAAAACATTCAGTGCCATTTTTGTCGTTGCAATGGACTAAAGATCTTGCTTTCACTCCAGTTAATAGGATGATCTGAATCTCATCATGTACGAATAATGCATTCGATATTTGGCCAGTTCTCACAGAATATTGGTGTTGTTTGATTCGTTGTGAAAGTGATTTTTCCAGTTTGTCCATAATATATTTTATCACACTGGTTTTACAAGGAATTTCATAGATGCAGCCAAAACATCTTTAGGAGAATTTTTTTACTAAACTCTTAAATTAAAATTACTGAAAACTATTTATGTTGAAAAGCTTTAAAATTTAGGAATTTGTAAAAGCTTTCATCAGCTGTAATTTGAGAATATTATGCTTTGCTGAATTCACAGTTTGTTATTAGTTAAATAAAATGTTTTCCTGGCTCTTTTCCATGCTACATCTACAAAGGTCCTTTTTTCAAAGCATTATCATAAATAGTTTTGATCTCAGCATCAATGAACTGATGGGTTACAAACACGTAAAGCCCTTTAAGAACATTCCAGAAAAGACAGAGAATTTAACATTTTGATGATTCAATAATTGAACAAAAGAGGCGATAATTGATTTTGAAAGACTGAAAAGGTGAAATTTTATCATGTTATACAGTTACATCAAGAAAATTCAAATTACAATTTCTTTTTCTCTGGTAAATTTTATAGAAATTACTAAATTATTTAGCTTAACCAAAAGGTGGAGATTTTCTGAACTGGCCAGATACAGAAAACATAATATAAACCATATAAGAAAATTCTTGGTAAGATTTTGTCTTTATGTAAATATTGCTAAGGACAGGAGCAATGGATTACCCATAGCCATTTTTGTACAAAAAATTAAAACAAAATTTACTTTAAGATTAGTGAGGTTTGCTATCAGTTAAAGGAATTCATGGCTTTCCTTCCTCTTAAATTTTTTAAATCATCAACAGGCACTTTGTAAATAAAGAGACAACATCAAAACTAACCATTTAAAATCAAATTTCAAAGTCAAACTATTCAATTTGTCTATAAAGTCGACATTTTTTTATATTCGTATTCTAAAGGTGTAAGAATTTTTACAAGTCATTTAGATAAATTATACGAAACTGAACCTGCTGAACTAACGATTGGTCTAATAGGGTTATTGATTTTTTGGGTCTTGACTAAACCGTAGAAATATGGTAGGGAGGAGCACCGAGTGGTAAACTGTTTAATTAAATGGTCAGAGCCAATTAAAATGGATTTAATTTGTTTGCTGAAATGAGAGTTAACTGTCTGTGTAGGATCTGACCTCAGTTTCGTGTAAGTTTCACTATCATTCAATAATGCCATTATTTTATTTACATAGTCACTTTTATTCATTATCACCACTGCATTAGATTTATCTGCCTTTGTTACTTGCAGTGTTTCGTCTTTTTTAAGGTTTTTGTAGGCCTGGAGAAATCTTACGGGAACATTTGGAGAAGAAGGCTTGATCATAACACCATACATGATACCTTAACAAATATTGATGTCATGAGAACATAAATTATGACAAAATTTTTCCAAATAACAAAATGATTTTGAAGTATCGACATAGTCCAGGTTACCGTCAGAAACACCAAAACTTAATCCATATCCCAAAGCCGCTGTCGTAGCACTATCCACCGGTTTGTCTGACAAATTAACAATAAAGTTCACATTGGCATGTTTAGGGCGGTCGCTTTCAGCAGTAAGGTTTTTCAGCTTGAAATGAAGCTTCCTTTCAAGACGGTTGCAACACCTTAATTTACCATGGCAATAATCCAGCATTCGATTCTTCCACTCCCAAGGAACAGTGTGATTAAATCCATACCGTCTGCTTCTAAGGGTACTAAAAGCATCTTCTACTTCCACTTTTGTGATTTCGATGTGCTTCTGAAGTATGATCCGTTGAAACTGGTGGAAAGGTCGCTCTGCTAAACGAAGAATTCTCCTTGGTAAAATCAACTTGGGCATCACTTGCTCACCCATGCAATTCGGTAGAAAGTTAAGTCGAAGTTTCAGCTTGTGAGCTTTGGTAAGGGCAGTGCAGAAAGACGTCACGAATTGAACGAGGCTCGGAAAATTCACAGAAAATGTGTAGAAGTTGCGCGTGGTTTCCATTATGCTTAAAAAATCACACTTTGAATGGGTAAGATTTCGTATCTCTTATGGTTAAGTATATGGTTTTAGTTTGTGACCTCGTGATCCTGGATTTTCCTGGATTACCCTTTTTTTTATTACTCCTTGGCAATTAACCATCTGGTATTCAAGTTTTTATATGTTTTTGGATTTTGTAAGACTAAACTTCTGTATCTCTTGTAGTTTGGTCTATGGGTTTATTTTGTGACTGCTTGATCCAGGATTATCCTGGATTATCTTTCTGTTTATTACCCTTTGACAACTGACCATCTGGTATTCTTGTTCTTTTTGTTTACTTTGTAACCTTCCTTTCATCTGTGTCTCATTTGTGCCCAGATGATGCGTTGATAAACGTGAAAGCGCTTGGTACTGAACTTCTGCCTGTCATTTTCCTGTGGGATTCGCTTGTACACTGAAGTCATGTGCATCTACTGTGATTTTTAACACACATACACACACACACACACACACACACATACATAT